>NW_019170151.1:0-72786 GCF_001792695.1 Aspergillus bombycis | reverse complement strand
TAATAATAATTAGAAGGGGGGGGGGGGGGAAAAAAGGAAGAAAAATCAGAAATCGAAAATA
The DNA here is from genome assembly GCF_001792695.1 of Aspergillus bombycis. Taxonomy (NCBI): domain Eukaryota; kingdom Fungi; phylum Ascomycota; class Eurotiomycetes; order Eurotiales; family Aspergillaceae; genus Aspergillus; species Aspergillus bombycis. Next base: position 72,725 of record NW_019170151.1, on the reverse strand, counting down.
GACTCTTGTTCCTGTTGCCCTACAGACAGTAGTAACTTTCCTTTCCAACGAACTCCTCTCCTCCCGCCCTATGGAGCCCCCTCACATGCCATCTATTTTTTTATTTATCCTTTATTAATTTATTCAATTTATTCTCCCTTGAATAGAGACTAATAAATAAATAAAAAAGAACTCCCTCTAATTGTGACTATCTTCTTTGGAGAAAATCAAACAGCCTACTTTTATTCTCCTAAGTTTATCGTCACTGAACCCTTTGGATTGACCCCAGTGGACCCTCGTGAAACACAAGTATGGTTACTAAAGATGTACCTCCATCGAATTACCGAGTAGATCAATACCCGACCAAACTACTCCGTAGTTTGTTTCCCCATCCATCGTCACGATCACCTCAGGAAAATTAGAGAAAACGAAAAAGGAAAGGTAATAAAGGAGGAGGGTTGCAAAATTCGAACGCGAGTGCATGAAACGAATGGGTGTGAGGCAAACCTCCCTCCCCCCCCCCATATTGGAATGCTCCAACTCCAGAGTCTATTCGATCTGCAGCCACCGTAGGGGTCGACCATAGAGCAATAATGGCCATAAGTAAAACCAAATAATATTAATTTCGACACATACGTGCATACATCAGCAAAACCCAACCTTAATGATGAGGATCATCAGGTCTATAGCAAGTCACCCAGATTCTCGGGAATCTTCCCCGGTGTCTACTTCGTTGGTAGACGCTAAGACGCTCCGTCGCACCGGGCTAACTCCCTTAGGTCGTAGTGCAGGTCTTAGTGTCCTATGCAGCACTACTCTCATTATCCACCCGGCGTACGCTAATGCTACTTAGGCTCACCCCATGGATAAGGTATGGAATCCTAAACTGTAACCTGTAAGACACTGGCGAAACCCTCTGAGAAAATCCAAATCAGTAAATTCATAACTCTTGTCTAAGAAAAGTCGTAAAGGATTCGGTATCCTCCGTGCCCACGATCAGCTAGCCGCAGGGACCCTGAATGATGATCAACGCCACCAGGAAATCTCCATGTGGAGAAAGAGGGGGTTCGGCCTCAACATTGAAACATTATTGACGATACATAATCGTAAGGGGACAACTAATAAATCACGATGGGTTAACGGTAGGGTTTCAAGCAATCTTGAAAACGGAAGGTTAAAAAAAAATTAAAGGGTGACGATAAAATGAAATGGTATGAACAAAATAAAAAAAAAAAAAAAAATATTCGAGAGGGTTCCACTAGTCTGCGAGAGTGAGGTCATTTCCACCCTCATCTTGTTCATGATCTTCGGCCTCTTGCTGCTGGCATATTTGGTGCACGGTTCAGGTACGCGAGATGCATATTATGGTACGCAAGAGTGCTAGTAGAAATATGGACGGCTTGGACGCCACCGCAAACCCCAACGTTAAGCAATTATTATCGATTGTGTTCGGGTTTAAACGCCACCATCGCGACTACTGTGATTGGGTAACCCTCGAAAATTCAAATGGTAAGAACGAGCGGGGTGGGGTAGGAAATCGAATCGAATAAAATAAAAATAAATGGGTGGTAATAATCCACAACATCTAGGAATCAATAGAAGAAAAGAACCAGGTATTCCAAGGCTGGACCCTGATACTGCGGGTAGTTGACCAGGTATCCCGTACTTACCACTACTAGTAATCAGTATGGGGAGAACGTTCAGGCGGTTAAGAATGGTTCCACCGGTTCAACATCGTTACCCAAATCCCGTAAAGTCTAACCAAGGAGGCAATATATAAATACAACTTTGGGTGCTCTGTTACTTGTTTTGTCCGTGAATACTAGTAGACAAAAGTGGATTTATGGCTTAATCGGAATTAAAGTCAGAATCGATTCCAGTGGGCAACTTTATTCATCCTCTCACCTCAATGAATGCTACCCTTAAGGAATAAATAAACCCTGCGGCCGAGGGTGGTTCAGTCAAAGCGAGAGTAGAGGTTGGGATGAATGTGGCTCCTTCGGGTAACCCCACCCCGGGGGATATCGATCATGATTCCATGGTTAGATTCCAGTAGATCGAGATGGCAGAGTCAACAATGATCTACAATGCGTGTTGGACCGCAGGTACTTGCTAGCCTCCCGAATGCGCGCCCGGGAGCCATCGAGGGAAATGAATTGACAGTCAGGGAAGAACGTCGGGTCGAGAGTGAAACAGGGTAAGAAGCTACTAGTACTGGGGAGGATCTTGGTAAAAGTCAGTTAGTTGATAGGTGGTCTAACTCAAAACTGTAAGTCTGGGGACAGATTTTCCAAATCCTGGGACTCCATCTTGATCTCCTCTGAGGCTTTGGTACTGTGAAGAGTGGGCTGGAGCCTAGTCTACTCCGTACATGATAATAGTATTATTATTCAAGTGGGACCGTCGATACCCGTCCCCATTCTTGCCAGGAGACCCGCTACACACACTACTAGTAGTAGTAGTAGGCTTGATGTTAAGCTGACGATCAGTGGTCAGACGCACATCATCCGCCAAGACTCAGACGAACAATGGATTTGGACCAGTCGAAGACCGAGGCATTGCTTGGTTTCTGCAGGTCTGAGATTCACGCCTTCCGTTTTGATTATTTCCATTTTCTTTTGACTTTTCTTTTTCTTTTTCTTTTTCTTTTTCTTTTTTTTTTCCTAAGACTCGTTGTTTTCCCCATTAGGGCCAACCAGCCGCACCTATCGCAAGCCCATCCCCCCCCTAAGGGCGAGGCACTAACGTACCCATTCCAGATGTCTCCTCTCAATCAGAAGCCCAGCCTACCACCGCCACTTTCACTGGAATGTGGGGTCCTAAGTCGTCCTCATGATGATAGGGTCGAGCCAGTCTTTTACACTCTCCCACTGCGTCACGAACTTCGTGGGTGGGATTCCAGCCTCGTTCCATCTTCCAAGGAAGCCCTGATTCCTGTACTCGTAAATGGTTGCTCTTATCACACCCAATGATCACTTTTTTCCCCCAACGGCTGCACCATTGCTGTGGACTTGAGTAATGCATAGCCAAGTGGACTCCTAGTCACCAAGCCATTCGACCGCCTTTCCTTGAAGCCGAGTTTTTGATCTGTCACGCGTCAGTTGACGTTCGATTTAAACGATGAGGGGCTCTAATCGTCACGCGAGAATGAGGTCTCACAGTCGACCAGTCAACTGCCTGAGCACGTCGCTGAATTTCCTGGATTCGGTGCACTGAAAGCGATGAGACCAGATCGTACACCAACACAACACTCAATCGGCCACTGTCGACTTGCGTGAGTTTTTTCCGAGCATCGTGGGCATTCCCTCATGATCTCACCGGTTTACGTACCAACATAGTTTGTGTAGCTACCCAGATACCACAGAGCTGTAGCCAAGTCATTGATTTCAGCTTACTCTGTGACCTAACTTAAAGATCTCCTATCATTTCGCCGGCTATTACGTAGACCCGACAGGTTGTTGTCTTTCTACATCGCTCGGTCGGATCTTGTTGGCAAGGTATGCAACAACAAGAGCCGATCGACAGACGCCATGTCACGTTCAGAGTCAAAAAAGATCTTCGACATTCGAGTCGAATATGCATGGAACGAGCAGGCCGTCTTAGCGATGCAGCTACGGATAAGTGCGGTGTGTATACATCTGTCACGATCCCTGTTTATTTCCATTTTCTTTGTATCTGTTAGTCATTTATCTATCTCGGTCTTTTATTGATTTAAGCCTTCCTCATTTCTCAAGAAGTGAACATAGGGTTATGCGGGGATGGTACGGTGTTGCCTATCGGCGTGGATGGGCAATTGTAATCAAATGATTTGAGTTATTTGTCAGCTCTCGTGTGGGCATCGTCAGTGTACTACTACTAATAATAAAGATGACGGGTCAATACCTTTACGACAGTACCCCTTAAGGCACAAGCGTGAGTTCGACAGCTCCCAGAGGTCAGAGTTTGTCGGTAGGCGTTCCACTTGGTGCCTCATCGGCTGTGCTAAAACGGGTTACTCCATCCCCACAACTCAATGCCTGAGGTATACGTCTCGTTGAGTCCCTTAGCAGTTAGTGGCAGATCTGCGCTCCAGACTACTCACTATGTGGGAACCAATAAGCCGACGGGACCCGTCATCAACCACGGATCTCACGTCTGTGCTTTATGGATATATCGATTGGACTCTCCAGAGTGGACAGGTGTTACTAGATCCTAGTAGTACTAGTACTAGGTACAGCCATAGAATAGATATGTAGGCCGTCGCGGTCCAATTCGTGGTCTAGAATCAATGATGATCGGAAGTAATAGGAGTTACGACTTCTAGACGCTGTAGTGACGCAGAAGGGGACGGTAAACAGTGAATGGTTGCTGCTGAGCCACTGTCCACCGCCACACAGTCCGTCTGAGCCACAAGTGATCTGTCAGCCCCGAGAGTCTTCCAGAACGGTAAATCCCCCTTCGGTGGCTTCATGCAAGAATCCCAAAAGGTCTTGTCGATTCCTTTCGTTGACTCTTACTCCATAGGGCTTGGGCGCACCAAGTGTCAATCATGAAGAATGAGCCGCTGATCGTCGCATCCATTTCGATCAAACAAAACCTTCACGATTCAGAAACACTGCTTCGTTAAACTCTCCCACCTTTAGGACTCTTTCTGTCTTCGTATCGATTGCTCAGGCCCCGAAAGTGGCTCTGAGGTTATTGATTCACTATTCTTTCTGGACACAAGAGTGTTCGAGTGGGCTGAAGCTTGTGCGGCAACTCTAACCCCCTCACGTATACTACGCTTTCTGTCCAGGTACAGGACATACTTCCTGTTCTCGGGCTTCGACCAGACCCCGCGTCCTGAATCTTGATTCCATTGATTCCACCGTTTCGGATATCGCTATCCTCACCGGCCGACGTTGTGTGATCTGGACAGTTCGTTCCATTTCCTTCTCTCTTTCCCTTTTTTTTCACGATTAATTCCACTTTCCTGTCTTGTCTTTCTTCAGTGGCGTAGGACCAGTTTTCTTCGAGCTCCACTAACAGCGGCTAGCTTGACCAAATCTTAATGTCCGATGATTTTTATACAATATACAAAGCTGACAAATTTGTAGTGTTGAACTCTGAAGGCGACTACAAGAAAGACATACCGCGGCTTATTCGTCGAAAGAACGAGGGTCTCTTTTCCTCGCTCTCGTATCTTGACCCTGTAGCACGGGCCTGTATGCCGCAAGGAGTCAACCGGACAATTCAGGCATCCCCAGGTCCTCCTTAGTGTTCCTGCGGTGGGATAATCATCTTTACCCCACCGATGATGCTGCCAAGCTGTTGGTGAATCGTCCTTTGCTTAATCTGGGTTGCATCAATATATTGGATCTGGAGGGGATCAGCCTCATTCCGTGCACCCCTTCTTACGGTATAGACCCGGACCTCCGTGCATCCAAAACATATCGAGATCCTATTATGGATCGCTCCACCAATTGCCAACGGTTGTTACGCAATTTGTCTGTGGCGGTTCCCACGACCCAACCCCTGTTCAGATCTAGACTGTTGCTCCTGGATCTCATTCTCCATGCATGGCAATCTTCAACACAACGTCATGATCGTGAAACCAACTTCCCCATCTTACAATTCCTCTGTGCGTGTACAGAAATCTTACAAAAATTACGGCAACTCCCAGCAAGGTTCCTGATGCCCGCCACAATTGGAGTATGCGCCCCATTTTTCCCGTGCTCAGGCACTGAAACAGCCGATCTTTCCTTGTCATGGAAGGCGAAGTAAGTACAAATAATGACTATTTTGCTCAATTCCAGGTACCAACACGTTAAATTGGGTTTCCTTCGCTTCGCAGTGTTAATTGAGCCGCTAAAGGTGAGTTGTTTTTGTCGAGATAGAACTGAAGTTTCATGGTGCTTTACCGAGCCACATAGCGCCTCCACTTGAGCTTGGACTTGATCAACATTGGCAGCGGAGTATACTCATAGCAGCAGTACTACTTGGGGACGGTATCGTCAGTGCGGCCTCATGGACCACATCTCTAGTTCGATCGTAGCGCCTCGTATATCTCCGAAGCATCCTCCCTTGATGCTATCTTGGGCCAGGTGCTAACTTCATTAGGCCAAGCGGTGCTTGGACCTATTTCTGCAACAGAGATTCAATAAGTCTGGGTCTTCACGATTAAATCGGTTTACCGCTTCAGGAAGTGTGCAGGTTTTACTGTTAGATGAACCATTACGAATCTTTGTGCGAAAGGCCCACATGTTCTTCATTGGTGGCCAAGTAAGCCCGGCAATGTGTCTACTATGTAATATGAGCCTTCCGCGGTATGCTGATTCATGTCAAATTGATCTCTTGGTGGTTACCGCTGCAGGTACGTTAACGATGTTGAATCTCCGAAGACCCGGGGAATTTCCCAGCCTGAACAATATCGGTGAGAAAGCTTCCAATATATCTCCCCTCGCGTTTCCCTTTGTTTCTGTCTCGACAAGATTAGGCGTCAAGTGCTATCTGATTGGTGATTTCTTGACGAGCCATATAGGGAGGGGGCTCCATAATTAATTCAAAGCAGGATCTACGCCGAGATGGAAGATCCTCGCTTGTCTCACTTACCGTACAATGCCCCGTGCTTCACTCTATGCTTGTCTCGTCCAAGCTTATGTAGGGAAGCGCCTATAGTAATCGACCGCTGGGCTTTCCTTGTTTACGCACCGATGGGGTTCCCAGAAAGGGAAGATCCGATGCAGGCCGTTCGTCCTCTTATTGAAACCCCCTTGCGTCCAAGCACATTTTTCTCCTTTATCGCAGTCTCCAATATGAACGAATCAGGCCAGATATCTTGCCACCATCACACCATCGATCAATAACGACGGTTTGAGTTGCATTGCATTGCATTGGTGTTGTGTCTCGTTCCCGGTTCTGGCCTATGTGCGGGAAACCAAGCTCAGCCTAGCAATAATCATCATCACTCGTGCACCATGACCGCCTATCTGACCCAACGTCTGTGGGGGATCGGGTATCTTAGGGTACCTGGCTGTCCTTGCGCAACGTTTATCAGGTGCTTTTCTCATTCTCCACCACGTCACTTTATTGATCCATCCGGCAAGGCGGTGCTCGCAAACTATTGGCTACTAACCAAGGTCATACACAGCAATACCCGGTAGATCCAGCAATCATTAGGTAAGAAACTTTCACCTTCAGCACCTGACAGTCTTCTTCTTTAGATCCATGCTTTGGGGGTGCTGTGTTCAGACTGGCTAGGTGCAGTAATCGCCCAGCCTAGGGACTTCCATAACCATGACAGAGGCGTGATCCGATAATTCCACCACTGGGACCACATTGTGCCATGCTGCATACAAGTTGTTACAAAGGTACACACCCGACCACCCCTATACAGACCGCTAAGACCCCTAAATGTCCTAGGTCTACCCAACCCAGCCTAATTCCAATCCAGTAAAGTTCCATAGTTGTCCTCTCTGGAATGTACATGTGCATATATCATCCACACAAAGAACCAAACCCAGTTTAACAGGCTCTTCTCCAGCCCATTCCTTCCAATTTTATCCATGCATACAGGATACATGCAGCCATGCTACTCAGCCCACCCAATGAAGCGAGCCCCTGCCTCCCCCAACCCAGACCGGGTTGGGCTTTTGAGTTCGGTGAGGAACCCTGAGCTTTGACGGCTTGACCTTGTCTTTCCTTCTAATTTCTTTTGTACTATTCTGAGTATGCATACAACATATGGTTTGGGCGTGCTGCACGTATGTATGCAGTGGAGATCACGTCGATCACGATCCGAGCCCCTCAACCTTTCAGGGCTCAGTGCGTTTGAGTTCGGTGGCTTTTTCCCTTCTTGGGAGAGGTTGTATCTTGGGGTTGTAGTAGGTAATTATTGGGCTTGAGGGTCTGTTTCGGACTAATCACGATATGCAGCATGACGTTACATACAACAGGGCCATTGTTGCTCTGAGAATTGTTTGTTGTTCTTGAGGCTATTCATCGAGCTGAGCTGGCCATGGCTAGAGCCTAGATCCGAGAGGCAACCCTCCTACTGAGGAAAATAGGTCCCTGATGTAGTATGTACGGCTTTCTGGTTTGTATTTTCGGGGGAGGATTTGTAAATTCGCAACTCAACTGTCCATCGAGTGTGTATATCGTATAGTCCCATGAAATGATGCCTCTGGATAATCCTTCCTCTAACCGACAATATTTACCAAATACTACAGTCACACATATAGTTAAAGACAGAAAGGAGAAGGGTTATATCGCAGAAGACAACAAGAACGGCACATATAGGTAACTTACCCAAGTCCTAAGTCTTATACACCAACTATGGCCCTACACCAAACACAACCCCCCTAAACCAACTCACAGCCTTATCCACTAAGCCAATACACACCAGCAACAACCTATCATGCATTTAGAAAAGCCAGCAGTCAATTGGTCCAACACATCAAGTCACGCATCCAGTCTTACCTCAGACCGAAGAACACCACACCATATTCATCACATCTGGCTGAAAAATCACCCGTGGGACACAATTACTATAGGACCAATCCCACTCGAAGTATCTATCCAAAGAATACAAGACTTCTACTTGTTCAGCATATATATCTTTTTCTTCTCTCTTTTTTTTAAAAAAAAAATAATAACAATAATAAAAATCCTCTTTTGCATGGTCCGTAGCGTGCGTTGTCCGTGTACGGATACAGCTCATATATATTTGCCCCTTCTCTGTCAGTCGAATCGTGTGTTGGGTGGGTTCCTAGTTATCAGCAGTTCCGTTTATGGGGAGTAGTATGGCTCTTTATAATATTTGTTTACTGCTTGGGTTATCTCTGGCTTCTTGGAGTCTTTTATGGAGCCCTGTGTACTAGAGGGTGGCTCGCCTTACTACGATGGATTCCAGATAGATAGTTCGATTGATTGAGTGATCTTTGTTGCTCGCTCAGGTTTTTTATACTAACGTGTTAGAATATAGAAGCCCGAGGTTAATGTAGAGAGGTTGGTTACTTGGGTTATCATGGTAAAAGTGTGAGAGTGGTTACTCTACTGGGCCAACAGAAGACTGGCTGTTATGAGGAACATTGTGCATGGAATGAATTGTCGACGAGAGTTTACACCATGCTGATACTCATACATGTGTTTTATATTATTGTTATTATTTTGGAGAGTTTCTGGTCATACCACACCGAGGCTCTGACGCTTCAAACAGTGTCTAACGTGCAGTGCAGTAGATATCCGTGTAGACATCGACGCGATCATTGGAACAACAGAGTATAATTCGTAGTCTGATATAGCTATATTTCATGTCTACACGAGCATAGCACTGTAAGATGAATCTCCAATCGAATGAACGACATCCAAAAACATAAACGCATGCCAAAAGGGGACACCTGTACAAAATGGTATCAAGTCTGTTCCTTGCTCCCCGATCAATCAATCCCTTTCCCAATGTTACAATCGCCAAGCACAAGAACGAAGAAAAAAAAATGAGAGGAAAACAAGCCACAGAAAGAAAGCACGCATGCAAACCAAGGTCGAGAAACGCCGGCCTGTTTTATCGCAAGATCCTGGTCCCTGTACAATCTCCAAATGAAGTAGGTAAAAATCACGAGCCCCTGCAGGGTGAGTGGAGAGAGTCGCTCAATATCCACTTCCAGCGGGCTAAAGGCAAAGAGAAAAATAAATATAGAGTGAAAAGGGTTGTCAAAGAAGTGAAGAAAAAAGTTGTCGTTTCATCGATTAGATCGATGGCCCTGCGAGCAATTAGCTGCCCATTCCATTCTGCATCATGTTATGTTGTTGCTGCTGCTGCATCACCTGGGCTTGTACAGCCGCAACTTGGTTAGCACGTTGCTGCTGAGCAGTCTCACGTTCTCGTCGAATAATTTCTTGGACCCAATGTTTGGCATTTCTTTCAAGCCCGGCATGATATTGCTGCGCGATTGATGGTGGGTATTGATTGGGTGGACCGTATTGCCCCATAAAGCGACTGGCCATTTCCTGTCGTAACCTCAAGAGACGTTGTTGATAGAGCTGATTGTATCGCTGTGCCATAGCTCCCTGCATGTTGGCCCCTTGGAGGTTCTGCGGGAGCTGGCCACCGTTTGCTTGAGCAGCTGCCATTAGCAACTGCTGCTGTTGTGGATTCATCTGAGAACCACCCTGGTGCAGCTGGCCTTGCTGGCCTTGTGATTGAGGACCTTGCCCATGCTGCTGCTGTTGCGCCATTTGCATTTGCGCGAACTGTGCCCGCATAAGTTGCTGTTGGTAAATCTGAGGGTTCGGGATCTTCTGTTGCTGTTGCTGGTGGTTCTGCTGTTGAGCCTGCAGCATCTGTTGCTGATGCGATTGAATATTTTGCTGCGCGTGCGCGTTGGCTTGGAATTGAGCAAATTGCTGCGGCGTGAGCTGGCCATGTCCTAGGTGCCCTTGTTGTGCAAGCATTTGTTGCCTCTGCTGCAACAGCATCTGCTGCTGTTGGGGCGTAAGGCCCATGCCACCTGTCATCTGGGGAGTTCCCATCATAGCTTGTCCCATCACCGGTGTCGGTGCCACTGTCGAGCGGCCGGGACTGGCATGACTCATTCGCTGTGTTGGTGTAACGTTGCGCATGATTGGTGTAGCATGGGACATCGCTGGAGTTCCTTGAGTCATCTGGGGGGTTCCATGTCGACTCTGTCCTTGCTGGCTCCTCGAAGGAGCCATTGGGTGGCCCATGACATTGGGGTGGGCATGCTGCAGCGCAGAAGGGGGTCGTGGAGGGCTGCCAGCGCCCTGCATAGAAGATGTCATACTCATTGGCACACCTCCCTGTGCCCCCATGGCATTGCCAGGTAACGGTGACGAGGTATTACGCGGCGTCTGGTTGCGAGCAATTGGAGAGGAATGTGGCGCTTGGCTGACCCCGTTTGCTTGAGGCATAACGTGGCGGCCCTGTTGCTGCGCAGCAAGCTGCGCCTGTACTTGTTGTTGAGCAGCAAGATGTTGTCTCCGAGAGTCCTCTTTTGCTTGCTCTTCTGCCTGCCGTTGCTCCAGGGCGCGACGCCTTTCCCTTTCCTGTTCTTGCTGCTGCCTCTTAGCCAATTCTTGCTTGAGCTTGATTTCGTGCTCCCGTTTCGCTTTCTCTTCATGTTGCATGCGAATGCTTTCCAGAGTCTTGAACCGGGAGAAACGAGGCTCGAAAGGTGCGCCGCCGCTTGTATCATCAACAACGGCAGATTTAGGGCCTCCTGCGGCTCCAGAGGTAGTTGGCTCGAGCCGTTCGTCCATGATAAGCATGAATCGCTCCTCTTCGGCTGCCAGTGCTTCATCAGCAGCAAGTTCCGCCACTGTCCGCTTCCGTCGTTTCGGAGATGGCGGCGGATCATGATGGAGAGGGCTCTCCATGAATTTCAGTAAATCTTGAACAGCGTCCAGGCTTTGCACAGGCTCTAAGAAGAGTGGTGGTGCTAAAGCCCTTGTTAGTTTAGATTCGCACTCTGGAAGATCCTGCGGTTCGACAAGCATCTTTTGTCTTTTTGCAACCGGCCCACGCTCAGGTTGGTTAGAGGAGCCACCTGGAGATGGAGGCGCAGCTGATGAAGCCGCTTGAGTACGTGACGCAGAACTCGTGGCTACCTGCTTTGCAGCCTTTGGATCAGGTGTAGTAGCAAGCAGAGTTAACTCTGCTTGTAATGAGCGCGGAGTAGGATGAAGTACAGTTGTAAACACACGGGGTTTTGGGGGTGTCTGCTTTTGTTGGGAAGAGCTCGATTCACTCTTTTCAGGTTGTTCTTGGGAATCACTGGGTTGCTCTCCGTTGGCCTTAGTGTCTGACTGAGTTTCGGCCTCCTTTGATGATGGTTTCTCAGAAGTCAGCTGGTTCTGTTTCGGGTAGGGTACATAGGCCGAAGGAGTAACATGTTCATTGTAGTTATGAATAGAGAACGGAGTATTGCTATCATTCGTCGATGGGGCAGTTGACTTCCTGGCTTGGGCTGACACAGACTTGTGATCAACCACGCGGACAATGAGACAACCTATCAACACGGTTTAATGAAATGCGGCGCAAGTATTATATGACGGTCTAATGCCTACCTTCGTAGAAACGAACGTTGGCCCGCAACAGCTCCTCTATCATATCGTGGGGAACGGTCCCGGCACGAATATGTTCGATAATAACCTTCATTTCAGAATTATAGGGAAAGCTCCCATCTTGTTGCTCAAAGCGGAAATGGGTAGGGTGAAGATGTAAAATGAGAGACGGGGGGCATTTGCCGTATTTCTTCAGTATATGTGACGTTGTTTTCACTGTAAGGGATACAGCTGTCAGTATACAAGGGGCCGCCGCACATAGAGCTTGCGGAAACTCACCATAAGGCTCAGGACACTTCTTGCCTAGCCGGCGCTCATTGTCCGTGGAAAGAGTCCTGGCCAATGGCTTCGCTAACCGCATTCCTTGGTCACCTGGCTTTTGCGCTTCTTTCTTAGGCCGATTAATGGAGCTCTTGACGCCATTCGAATCAGCCGCACCATTGACCCCATTTGTGACCGCACCACTTGTCGAGCCCGCAGGGCCTGGTTGATTGGGGCCCGGAAGGCGCTTGGAGGACGGTTGTGGGGACGAGGAGGACTGCTGAGGCTTTACCCCATTGACCCCGGTTTGAACAAAAGGCGGGGGCGGCCGCTTCATCTTGGGCGGGTGGGAGGTTGGTTTGGAGATCGCCGTTGCCATATTGTCGGCGACGGGCATGCGACGCGATCACAGCAAGCGGCTTACGGGCGCGACTTCTCGGGATATGAATCCGAAGATGACAGAGGGAAACCGTGCTCCGAAGGTGATATAACCGGAGCGCGAGACATGTGGGGAGCGGAGGACGGGACCGGACGACAACGTATAGACCGGAGTCGAGGCGGAACTTTGGACGGAGCCCGGAGCCGCTAGAACAGAGAAATACTAGTGTCCATCGAACAAACACCTGCAAAGAAGGCAGGGGAGGTTCGGAGAGGCTGATCGGGTGACGGAGATGGTGCTGCAGAGGGAGTTTGGTGATGCCAAGCCGCGGGCGACGTGAAGGAGGTCGGGATCATGTGACTGCTGACCACTGCATCGGGTTAGGGCCATTGCTCTCCTCATACATCGAATCTCACTCTATGTGTTGTTCGTGCTTGCAAGTCTACGGTTTCACAATGAGATTGGCTTACAAAGGCCCTTTCAGCCTTATTATTTGTGTGCCCTGTACAAAGAAGAACAAGAAACACGGGGCCGTGGTATTGGTATTGGTATCCTCCAAGCATATCCTTCTCATAGCTAGACTATATGCACAGCAGACACATTACCAAAGTAGAAAACATAGGTCGTAAAACTCGGGGGAATCAAAGCAGGTCGTAAGGGTGATGAAAGGGAAATGACACATATGAACAAGTGAAATAAACATATCGACACAGCCACCCAGATAATTGACGGGACATCTAGTCCAAGCCAGACACTCTTCGTCGCCAATCGTCTCCTGTACGGAGCACGTCAACGACATCAATGCGCTTGCCGATGCCGGTCGTACCATCCTTTTGCCACCACTTCTCACCACTGTCAGCCAAGGCAGATTCATCTTCACTGTCGACGAGGCCTCCTCGCTCGCCGATGACAATCACTACCTGTCTGACCCACCGGGTGATATGCTGTACCGGTTCCCCATCCTTTCCAGTCAGGGACTCTTGGACGTAAACAATGTCAGGAGAAATGTGTCGCACGAGATGCACAAAGCCTGTGGAGGTGCTGAAAGGCATAATCATGCTCTCTTTCTCAGCAATTGCTTGCGCCTGGGTATACAGCGTTTTGAAGAGCGGTGTCTGGTCATCTTGGCGAGAGTCCGATGCGGTCAAGTCGCCACTTGGTGGCTCACCGGGAGATAGGACTTCTTCAGGAGCGATGTTTGAATAGGACGAGGTGACGGACATGGTAGGGTGGGATGCGTTACCCTGGTTAGGGGCGTGCTTCAAACCCGGGGCGTAGATCATAACAAAGACTCGAGTAGTATCGGGATCGATATGTTCTGGAAGATGGGAAAGGATAGACTGCTGTATTGTCAGTATAAAGGACCTATGCGAAATGGACACTATCACTTACAGCGTGATCGGAAGTGTACTCCTCTGGGTCTAAGCGCGATGTGTCCGATGAAACCACAATAGCCACCGTTTTCTTCTTATTCGCACTAGAAGATGTGGCAGCAGCAACTCCTGAGCTGGGAGGAGTTCCGCCGACGGTCGGTGCAGCGGGATCTGGTAGATCCCTGCGGGCTCTCGATTCTACCTCTTCAGACCATCTGGAATGATCTTCGAAGTCGCCCCTGTCTTCTTCTCGGATTGATGTCAGAGCGCCGCCTACAAACGCGCCCGCAGCAGCCACACCTGCTGCGACTCGCTTGCTGGCACCATCGAAAAGCTGTTGAGGGCTAGGAGTGCGTCGCAAGGCTCCCTGCATACGAGCTACCATGCTAACATCGTCTGTGTCATGAATATCCGTTGCTGTTGACCTGGCATAGTCTCCGTCGTATCCGGGAGGAAGCTCGCCCCCGCTGGGGCCGGGCGCGGGGAAGTCATCTTCACCTCGGGGGTAATTGTTGTCGTTTTCTTCATCTTCAGCGCGTTCACTCCAGATCCAGGCTGCAACACCAGCTGCTGCGACACCTACTGTCAATGCCAAAGGTACCCAGTATCCCAGGGTTGTTCGCCTCCCCGACGAGCTGAAGCCGGTACCCGCTCCAACCCGCCGACGACGAGCATCCTGGGGGAAAGACATTGTAGTCGCTGAGGTCAATTAGGACTGGCGCATAAAAACAGGTTGATTGCGATAATTTAAATCACATCGCAAGCCTGTTCTAGAAGATGGGGTGTGGGCTGGAAAGGACAAATGAAGGGCAGGAAAGGAGGGAGCACTCGCATGGCTGGGGCAAGGCCTCGGACCACCCGAGAAACATGTGGCTGGTGATAACTTCCCCTGTTTACCGCGGGTGTTTACCCTTACGGTATCCGCCGGTAAGGGAACGTTTGCATGGTTTGTCTGCAGCTATACATAGCATTGCTGAGTCATTATCGCTAACTATCGCCACGTGATGCCTCGTGTCTTGGATCGAGATCATTGTTACTATAGTCTATGTGCCATGGTATAGTTAACTATCTGTCCGACATTCATAGAAGCACCATCCGCGTTGAAGTGTTCGCTTTTCTTCCCTCTCGGCCTCGCTTCGATTATTACGTCGCTAATTGTTGATCGCTCCGTGTAATCTGCGAACACGAAGCCCCACCGGCATCCAATTGCAAAGCCTATAGTTGCCATCATGCGATACTCGGCGCCTGTTCCATCATCGACAGGCTTCCAAGCTCTATTTAACAGGACCAACGACATCTGTTAAATCACTTCATCTTCCCGACTTTAACCATGTTGGAGTATTACTTCTTCCTTACAATCAAATTGAGGCAAGAGTAGATACTCAGAGCGCGTCCGGCGCTTCTTTCATCGAGGACGGTTGGCACAATAACGGCCCACGGGCTGTCAATGGGCAGTGGAACCAAATGGTTATCGGGGTGAGCTGTATATTATTAAGCCAAGGGCAGAAATGAGTGTTAAGGCTGATGTGACGGGCTTTCGCTGCCACTACTCCTCTTGGGCAGTATGGAGCACCTGCAGTATCGCACCACTTGGATGAACCAGCTCTCTTTGCTTTGGCCTTCTAAATCTGGTTTCTCGATGCCTATGGATACACGAAGAAACGAATAACAGAAGGGCTTTCCTCGTCTACCACGTGTTTCGTGAAGACGTGTACGCAGGCGTAGATGATGTCGGGCTACAGAGACGCACATATCCACGCCTACTGGGTCAAACAAAAGGCTTGCCTAAACAAAAAATTTGAAAATGCTAGTAAAAGTCTTGCCTGCCAGGAGTCAAGTTAGACTGACAGACAGGTTCTAAACGAGAGCGTCGATTGAGTAATATCTCCACGTCGGAAGAGTGTGGACAGGCAGAGAACGGCAGCCTTGATGGCGACGTCCTTGAGGAACAGATCGATATGAAGGCCGTGTGTACCTCCTAACCTCGTGCCAGCACATTCCACGATGAAACCTCTGCCAAAGAAACTTCGACACTCGAGATTGTATCTCGTCCGTAAGACTTTAGGCGTCGGCTCCCAGTCGACGACTGCAGAGAAGGCCAATCTTACTATGCCCCCCATTTCATCCTAGGTTCACACAATCATTTCTCTCCCTCCCCGTCTCTTCTTCACCCTTCTAAGCTCGAATCCACTGAAGAACCCGGCCGTATGATGTCATGCTCCACATAGCCAGAAGATCACATATCCTGCTGGATTGTCCAGCGCGGCACAGCTGCTATCCAGCTGCCCTTTTGCCCGGGATGCTACCATGAAAGAAACACGCGTTATCAAGGAGACCATGATATGGTAAAGTGCCACGTTGTCGGTACCCGGCTGACCCGCTGCGTAGTCAGGACAGTCATTGGCGAGCGTTGCCGTCTGTCGTCTGAGTAAGATCAGATGGATTTGTTAAAGTAATATGAAGCCCAGGATAATAGCCATGTTCCTGGCGCAATGGGTGCTAAAACGAGGAGTCTATGGCCTTCGAAAGTCTAGCTAAAGATCTATTAATGTGACTCAGACATCTGATTGATCTTCTGTCTACGCCATATGACTATGTATCACGACCTATTTCAAGCGCGAGGGATCTACGGAACGATTAAAACCACAGAGATATACCAACTAAAAAGAATAGACAATAGAGAATAGAAAAGGAAGAAACTGCATTCTCGTCATGACGCCATTGCCCCAATAATACCATTAAGCTTCTAATGTACAACCAGTCGAAGTAATGCGATGCTTTATACTCCGAGTAATCCCCAGCCCCGCAAACAAAAAAAAAAACATTTAAAAATTATAAAACGACAACCCTCCACAATGATATCACAGCCCTAACCGCATGTGAATATGCAAAGCCCAGATCCACGATGTACACGTCAATATCGCCCCCCTGCACCTGCATAAATGCCAAGAGAAGTCTCTTTCATGTGGATGTAGTAGCTGCGAGCAAAACACTGATGTGCATACATGCGTCGCCACTCGGCAATTCTCCAAAGACAAAGATCAACCTCATAAAAAGAAAGGAAAGGAAAGAGAGGCGATGGAGAGGTGGGTGGGGTTGGAGGGGGGAGGGAAGCCAAGGCAGAGGTCTAGACCAAGACAGCCCTCTCTCTCAGCCTTAGTTTTGACTCATATCCATGGTGTCCGGGAAGACAAAGCCACCAGGAACACGGGGACCCAGTTGCGAGATATCTCTGATAGGCTGTTTGCCTTTATCGGTGCCGCACGCTCCGTCGCCGGGGAAATGCAATTGACCGGGGTCGTCCAGGTCGAGCATGCTGGGATCGATGGTGGCGAGTTCGCTTTTGGGGGATGGGATGGCGGTGTCCAGAGTTGGGGAGGGGAAGAGGAGGATGTCGAGGTATGTGTTGTCTTCTGGTGGATTGTGAAGCTTGTTGAATGAGTGTCTGGTGGGTTCGTTTGACAGGGGGAAGGACGAAGGGTCGGTGTAGATCTGGTTAGGGGGTGTCGTGGGCAGGTATGGCGCATTCTTCGTCGGCAGAGTGTTATTGTAGGTGGTGAGCTGATGGAGGTCTAACTCTTGCGAGGCCTCATCTGCGCGGATATCCCCGTCATATTCGCCTGAGAAGATTGGATGGAAGAGACCGGTTATGCGTGCATGATGACCTGCTCTCTCGTCCAGTGTCTGGGGGCGATTCTCCATTGAAGGTCCAGGCTCTCCGAGCGGGGACCAGGGACGGAGGATATGCTGAGCGTAATGATTCATTGCGACGGGTGGCCCATTGAGCGCCTCGCACGGACGCTGTGGAAGTAATGAGCCGGGATTACCATTATCATTATGAACCGAGCTAGTCTGGGCGTCCAGCGACGACGGAGTCGGGAGCCCCTGTGAGTACGACCCGGTCCTCAGATGGCCCAAGTCAATCTCTGCCGAATCTCCCATTCCAAACGATGTCATCGTAGACTGTGTCGGCATTACTACGCTACCGCCATTAGACAAGCAGCGAGATCGCCGAGCCACATGCGCAACCCCCGTCTTCTGTCGATGATCCACCCCGTAGCCATCAGACAACATGCCAATCATACTAGACGACACATAGAAGAAATCACTCGGCGGGCGATAGCCCACCATGGACCAATTGAGATCCGAGTAGTCCGCGCGATCCCAATGCTTCATCAGCGCAAATAGCACATCAAAAGCATAGCCCGGGTTCATGTGAAAATCCCGTTGGCCCCGGGTACATAGGTACGACTGGACCTCTAAGCCCCGGACATACGGATCGTCCTTGGTGTACTTTGCCTTCGCGATGCCGGGCTGCATCCAGCGCTTGTGGTCGCCTCGCGCGTAAAACCGGGCCACCATATCCAAGAAGCCGTCTTCGTCTGCCGAGACCCCAAGAATGTACTCCATGTTCTGGACGGTCATGAGCAGACGCCGCATGGTCCCGGATGCGCCCCAGGACGGGTGTTTCTGGTGCTGTTGGCATATCCAACAGTCGGCGTCGATGAGCGCTGTGGTTGCGGTCTGTTCTTTGTGGTTCCTGGCCTCTTCGAATGCGCAGGCCAGGTAGGACACTATGAGGTGGGTGCAGGCGTGCCAGAATACGACCATTTGACACATTGCGAGCCGGTGGGGAGGGTATGCGTTATGCTGCTGTATGGGTACTGGGGTGAGCTTGTGTCGGATCTGGTTACTTCCAGGGACGCTGTGCAATTGGCGCGAGACTTGGAAGACGCGATGATGGGTGGCGGCATTTGGAGATGAGTGTGGTGACTACATGGTCTCGAAAGGTGGGAGAGGCCATGCTTGTTTTGTGTTACTGGATATCTATGTAAGTGTAAGTTGTTGTTTTGTATATAGATTTGGTGAATGGGAGCAGTGAATATAGCATCAGTGTCATGTTGTGCAGAGCTTGTTTGGCTGTGTTTAGCAGAGTGAATTCAGTGTTTGACGCTCTTTGGTGAAGGAGGGCTATAAACAATCTGTGAGATGTAGTAATATAGATAATCATACTAACTTAATTTAGGGATGTTATAGTCCTTCAATCAGATATCGTCATGATGCGAGGTCCATAGATGGCTCTGCCACATGAGACCTTATGTCTGCTGTTAGGGCCAGGTGTAGGAACAGGACTAGAGGCACTTCGCTGGAGGCCTAAGGTAAGAGCTCCAAGATCTTTTATGCACTGAGAAACAGCTTCTAGAATACATGTAGGAGATTAGAGTGTTTAAGTTTGATAATTATATTCACACATTTTTGTGTCGTCAAGATATACATAATATAACACTATCCTTGATACTTTAGCAATCATAGTTGTATAGAGACACCCCGAGAACCAATGTCTCAGAGAAAACATTAATTTAAGCTTGTCACTCAGAATCCAATACGTTTAAGCTCATGATGTAGTGTATTCGTCTTTTAAAGTCCAGATCCATCACACATACAGGTAGTACGAAGCTTGACTTAGACAACTATATATTCTAAACCAGTATACACATCCTGCCAATCGGATATCCTGGGCTATTCCTATCATAGAGCATAAGCATGTCTCCAAGAAATACGATCCTCTTACTAGTTCCGTGGTAGGGCTTCGAATAGTGAGACATCCCACCTCGCACCCAGCCCTATCTACCAATCAATGTACCACCCGTACCAAGGAACGAACCTTAGTACACACACAACGGCTGATAATAACTAAGAAGCCGATACAGACACCTCACAGGGTCTCCATCAGCGCAAGTGTAGGTACACGGTTCGGCCAACCGCGATGCAAGGAGCGAGTGCGCGCTGGGCTAAACTTTTGTGATGGCGGCCCACTACGTCTATAAATATCACAATTTGAGTCGGTTTCCACTGTTGGAACTTGGAAGTAGAATCGGAACTCCGATCGATTTTATCGCTTTTTTTGTATCCGGAGATGGGAGTTGATCAGTATTATACCAAGCATTGTATACTCTTCTTCTCGAATGTTCCGGAGTGAACCAGTCTTGCTATACGTTATTACTATCGGGATTAATATTCACGATTGACTAGATATGACTTCACAAGGATGCAGAAGAATGTAAGACACTCCATTCCCAATCCCCGTCTCGAACGAGCTGAACCATCCAGATGTTGACAGGATGAGAGGTATCCACTGCATGTCTTATACCTCACTGAACACACGGAATGTAAGGTATCATACAGTACTGCAAAGAGCGAGCTTTCCGTATTGTCCAGACAAAACATCGAGAAAGATAAGTGTACAGGGAAATTTCTACTTCGTTCGACCTACATACTATCTGGTACCTTGTCACTAGCGTCCACCGGTATCGATGCATTATGTACGTTGATAGCGCTAACCCATCAGCAACTAAAAGTTATCTCCGAGGCACACAACAAGCGTCATGAAGCTAACCGTCTGCTGCGGGTCACATGGGTGGGTCATGACAGGGAAGGTTACTTCCAAGAAATATTCAGTCAATCTTCATACAATTTGCGGTGATCAAAGTTTAGCCGGGAGTATTCTTGTCTTTTGGTTTATTTTCGCTTAGACGGGTAAGGGCGGTGCTATCCGTATGTGTAAAACGGAGGTGTAGGTTATGTTGACAATGTTTACTACAGTATACCAACTGTGAACGGAGTACTTTGCTTACGATGTTAAAAAAATATATATAGACATACACACACACACATACAAAAAAGGGAAGAAGAAAGCGAAGAAAAGCTTTGGTGGATCTCAGCCAGCCAGGGCCATCCCCTCATGTCAGAATATCGAAGAGCGTGTCTTCCTCGCCGGCCGAAGCCCCGCTTAGTAACTACCCATTAAAGCGACATGCAGATTCCGCTAATCGTGGCTCGTGGAAACTTTTGCCCGCCAACATGACCATCTCGCCGGCTTTACACCAATGGTAAGAAAATGGCAATGCCGGCAGAGAAGATGGATGAAAAAAAGAAAAAAGAAGATCAAAGAACTAGACTATTCAATACGTAGTAGTCGTAGTGGAACCATACGTTCCAATGGAATGATCATATGACTCTTGGGCTGTGGGATGCGGATAACCTCTGCATGCGGTCGAGGAGGACGCTGTGTGACCAGGGGAGGAAATACTACTACTACTACTTCTACGGGCACGGGGATTCCCATCGATTCGTCGGCGTGGGGAACTTCTGGGTCAACATAGTAAGTTGTACCGATGTTTCATGTTGAAGTATCTGCAATGCATAGTGAACTGTCCTGTAAGCTTGACGAGATGTAACCGGAGATATATAAAAACGGCGGAAATACCGGATGGGGGCCGCAGGTGTTTGACTGCACATGCAGCTGTACGTAGACTATCGCAATATGGATAATTATGTGCCAAGTTTAGGGCCATCTGAAATTGTCTAAATTGAACTGTTGTAACTACTAGTACTATTATGTACTACGGTTACCTTAGGTGCTACTCGAGTAGTACTAATTCTCAATAACCATAATCATGTGAGCAGATGCGGGGGAACCGTCCATTGTGCCTGAATATACAGGCAAGTTCCTGGCAGAGGGGAATTGACTTTTCTGGGTTCATGGCTCCCAAAGGTCAGGTACCTTTCACGGAGGCTACTCCTGCGTAGTACTACTAGTAGTAGGTTGTTGTCAAGTGATCAGGTGTACTATGTACATACAACCATGGTAAGTATGTATGGCTTCTTTGGTCAAAAGATTGCATAATTAAAGCGGAACTTGCACACACGATATGAACATTTTGATATCGCTTACGAGTACGAGTACGCTAACTAGTCATCCAACGTTGACCATTTCTGGATTTGGCCGACCGTTGTTCGATATGGGATGATCATTACACGGTGTAGGAAGTCGTTTTCCCACTCCAGCTGCTAGTCTGTACTCCACATTTTTCGGTTGTTCCCCAGATATACCTTGTACACAGTAATGAAGCGAACCTTTGTTCATAGGTCGACCAGGATTAGGTATGATCATCCCTCGCTGGGACCCCGTCCTTAACGCCGCCCCTGAAACCGCGTCGTTCATACCAGGAAGGGACTGGTGCAGACATGGATATGGACCATCCTCTACTACTAGTATTTACACATGTCACTCTGACAGCATTCAGGGTTCCTGAATAAATTATCAAGAGGAACGTGCGCTTGCTCTTCCAATCACGCGCCGTTTTACTTTGGCCACGTAGGAGTTGTCACGTTGGAGCCCCGGATTGTCATCATTCCAACCCTGCATCTGGTATGTGAAGCAAGTCGAGGCCAGAGGGGTCGAGGCATTTGTCATAAGAGGAACCACTTTTCAAGTAGTAGTTGAATTGCACCGCCGCATTGGGTAAGCTAAAACCACTCGAAGGGTGAAAAAGTTTGTTTACTTTTCTTTATTTTCCCTTGACTTCCGTATTTCAGCGGTCGAAACTAACCCCTCATACAGAGTAGAGAGGGCTGAGAATGGGATAAAAAAAATAAAAATAAAAAAAAATAAAAAAAAAGAGAAAAAGAAAAACAAAGGAAGAAGAGAAGCTCGGGGTTTATTTAAACTCTTTGCCACCTCTGAAGGCGTTGGAAGAGAAAATCTCCGTAGACGATATCAAATAATATGGAGAATACTCCATCAACAATGAAACCGCGTCGCTCTCTTACGATAAAGGGAATGAAACGGAGCTCCTGCCAATTTGAAAGTGAGGATCCCTATCCCCGTCTGAAGGAGCCCTTCCGTTCCTAGTAGATTATGCATTACCATTCCATATCCACTTGGCTCCATTCTCACCTTTGTTCTCCATATAACTCCGGCAAATCAATGGAGCCATGGTACATCGTCTGTAGTTGAAATTCGGTGTGTCTCCGCACCGTATGATGCCTTCTCCATACTTCTCACAGACTCCGTAGTCTCAAGACTTAGCACCCACAGTGCTACCACTCCACGGAACTTATCGTGTTCGGATTCTGTAGGAATGTCCAATGTCGTAGGTCCCCACCCTCCAAGGCAGCTGGAGAGTGATTGTGGAGCGGTTTGGAGAGATAGCCTAGATACGGAGCTCAAGGAACATTCCATACGGACCATCTCCCGGGTCACGAGGTTTTAAAGTAGATGACAGTCTGACTCGCAGGAATGTCGAGTTCCTTGGATCAGATAGGGATCCATGCTTTAGCAGAAGGTCCTGTACAATACCCCTCACTCCTTCTCCCACAGATAAGATTGTAGATGAAACAACCACTACGACAACTGTGCCGCGTCAGTTGGGAAAATCCCAACAAAGCGGAACAGTGGCTGCCTCATTTGGTTAAATGGAACGACCACCATCTTGATAAGAGTTTTCTCGTTCTTGCGCGAACGGCAGATTGTGGGGAAATGAGGTGCAGACGGTCGAATGAAATCTGCAACTCAATGGACGGAGGGTCCATGATATGCACCCGCCGCCCGTCAGGTTGAGTGACGCGGTTGGCGAGGGAAAGGCCCCGAGTCGAATCAAATGCTGGCTTGTGGTGTCGATCACGCGGGAACTCCTTACGCTGATCTGCGCGAGCGACTACTTACTTAAGCTAATTTTTCTTCTTTTCTAAATTACTTTCTTATTTTGGCTTTCATACAAATCTTTGAGGGAGGAGCCGAGTATGATTTATGTATAGTGCAGTATATCAGTTGGGTGTCCGGAACAATACTGCGTAACCACAAAGCAAAGGAAATGAAGGTGGCCTATTGCGAAATAGCCGAATGCCCACCTGATAACGATAATGCCCAAATATGTATGGTCCGATCTGTTGAAAGGGAAAAAGAAATACCAAAAAATTAATCAAAAAAGTGGGTCACCGATTGTCCTCTTGCATATCGGCTCAACCGAACCGAGATCAGTTCTTTAGCAAAATCTCTAACAGGTGAGCCATATGTGATCCAGGTCCGGAATGATGTCTACACCGACAATGTCATGAAGAGACTCAAGAGACAACACAAAGAGAGCGCATCAACAAGAGCGATCTGTGAGTCAAAACAAAGTCCCGTGGCGCTTTTATTGAAGCTTCCATGGGTCCCCTCGCTTCGTGATTCCAAGATGTTGGAAACCTTGGGAGTTTAAATAACGTATAGGAATTTGGAGGTAAGCGAGCATTTCCCTCTCTTATTATCAGGGACTCTAGGGGTCGTTGCCAGTCTCTCGGTTCACTCCAAGGCAGCCAAGAATTGTATTGTACCAGAAAGTTAATTTAGTAGGTCAGTTTAGTAGTTAGCCGCTTTGTATGTATTACTGTGGTATTCGGTATAGGGTTTATGTACATGGGTATGAACATTGTATAAATCGTTCCATGGGTTGACCTTCCTTCTCGAAAAGGTACCATATCCGTGAAAGGCGAAGGCACAGCATTTATATATTTCAGTATGTTGTGCGTCTCTAGAGATAAGCAGTATTTGGCCCTCAACTAGAAAATACTGCCTCGGATCCCGGCGTCCAAGAGGATTAATGCTTATGTAGTAATGGTTAGTAATGCCTCTTGCACTGCATGAGTAGGCCCGAATCCTAATTTGGGGATTTTTGAGTGTACATTAGCCTCACTGACCGCTAACCAGGCACGTCTAATAGAGCCACGTTTTCCTTCATTTTCGTCTACTATCTGGCTCTTTTCTTTTTTTTTTGCCTCTTCTGCCGCTTGATCCCCTGCCACCGTGTATGTATAACCAATTCTACTACTCCGTACATGATGCCGACATAATACCCTGGTGGATGGCTTGCGAATCTCGCTTTACGACGAAACAAAGATGACGTGCGATTAGTTGCTAGTGAGATGCCTGACATCACATACATACACTAGTACATCCTGCACAGGAACAGTTCCATCGGTTGCCTCGGAGTTAGCTCAACTGCTAGGCTAACTATCTAGTATCCATGGTACACGACCGGAAGGGCAGAAGGCTGCGTCTAAGAGACGCGAGAATGGTCAGTTCGCAATTTGCTCGTACAGAATGTGGGCTATCGATTAGGTTGGTGGAACAGAACCTCCCTGATCCACGGAAGTCATAGCGGGAATCTCCCACGGTTGTGAGAAATTACCACAGTGATCCAAAAACAGATTAGGATTTTTCTTTTCTTTTCTTTTCTTTTTTTTCCCTGAAGGATTCGGGAAGCGGTCGTTGTTTTGCCTGAAATGAAGGTGAATCATAAGATCGATGACTCAAAGTACATAGTAGGTGACGAAAATCTCGAGGATCATTATGCGTCCGCTATACCTATCTCAATCAACGATCTATTGATTAGTTCCGCCGGTCAGGGATGACACGCTTCAATGACATCAAGCTCGGCATATGGTTGACCAAATATTGGGAACTCCGTCGCTAGTACGGGTTCTTCCTTTAGGAGGTACAGAAAGCTAATGTCAATGCTTCGAGGACCGCCTGGTTCTGAAGGAACGCTGTCTAAGTGTGGACGCTAACGGGGCAACGGACAACCTGAACTGTTTGGATTGGCATTGTAGCTGTACTAGGCAGTTGCTAGTGGTAGTGACTAACTGTCTCCAGGATGTTTCTCCGAACATCCGTGGTTTGGGTCTTTGGGGGGGGGGGGGAGGGGACTCCATCCACCTGTGATGGCGTTACAGCTAAGAGTTTTAGCAACTGTGTGGTCGCAAATCAGCGTCCAATTTGCTCACCCGATCGCGCTTCAATTAGTTTACTAGAAATTAAATGGCCCCAGAGGTCGTGGCCTCATGCACCCGACACGTTCTCTCCTAGCAATCTGTTAGTACTTGCTTTTTCTTTCTTCGCCTTTGCCGCATTAGGACGGTAGAAAATAAAAATACCAAACAGAGAGAAGGAAAAAAAAATAAGGGGACGCGGCTGATCGTGTATAATTGTTCCGTGTAGGAAATGCATGGAGTTACTTGGGTAGTACCTCTTGCCTCAGGCAGACCGGACGTGTACTTACGAAGAGAATTGTGTGTGTTTACCGTATGATGTTTATTTTCGTAAGCAATACCGAAAAAGGGAGGGAAAATCGAATCTCTCTTATCCAGTGGTTTACCCCACAGATCAATGTTATATATCCATTCCCACGAGCAAATTGCACAGATGATATTTATATTAATATCGATCTGGGTTCTTGACCGTGCTTCTCCCAATGGCAGCAACTTGTCCCTCCAGTGCATTCCACAGATATTGACGCTTGTTGTCACGGCTAGCGAGTAGGTTGGAGAATTAAACTTAAGGGGGTTTGTTTCCCTGACCCGCCCGGGAGATAGTACGTATTTGTAGTATTTTTGGCATACCTTACTCACCTTCTTGGTATGATTACCGGTACCGCGGAGGTACTCTGTAAGTAACTCTGGACGACGGGCCGGGAGAGACGGCAGATCCGAGTCATACTGACTACTATTTATGTAAGGTAGCATGCTGTAGGCAAGTCCGGCTGAGCAGTCGTTAGTTACTACTAGTATTGTGTCTGTATTAGTCTTTCCGTAAAGAGCATATGGAGTTTCCATACGGTACAGCCCCAGAGTTGTCTTACCCATGAATGAATGGTTGGCTGATGAATTGTAAAGAGGAGATTCAGGAGAACTTAATATGATATTAATATACCAACAGTTGTTGATAGTACCGACTTCGGTACTAGCCAGAAAAGGCGTTAGTTCTATCTGTACAAGTGTACCAAAATTTTTAATTTTTAGATTTTTTAATTATAGCAAAGAGGAACGAAATGTGTACCTTCAGACGAGTTTTGGCATGACTTGCAGCTGGATGCAATAATAGCAACAGGTGGAAATCGTAGGTCAAAAACGGTCCTCAATTCTCATTCAGAAATTTTCTTCTGTCTTGAACAGTTATTTTCATCTTGTGTAGAGTACCTCCTGGGATTGTTGAAGAAGTGTAAGTGTCTCTAAAGATTTTTCTTTTTCTCCGTGGATTATTATTGTTATTATTATTTGGTTTTATTTTACCCTACTGCGTTCTTTGGTTCCTTGCGGTACCTGAACGTTTCTACTCGCGTTCTTTGGAAAGGGCCGGCCGTCAGTCAGTCTCCGCCGCCTGTCACGATTCCCCTAAAGTTGACTAGCATCCATTCCACACCATCCTCACCTCCCCCATTATCTCCCTATTCCCTTCTTTTTCCATTCCACGCCTTTCAGCCCCTCCTGCTCCTCTTCCTTTTCTCTCTTTCTCCTGCTCTCGTCTTTCCATCTCATCCTCATTAATTTCCTCCGATCCAGTGAACGGCCCATCTTCTGCTTGAGTCAGAAGATTAGGTGCCCATTCTAAGGATCTGGTTTCTCCCCTTTTCTTTTTGCGTTTTTGCCCTATTTACTTTTTTACTTCTTGTTCATTGTCGTTTGTTATCTTCCTCGTGGTTATCTTCATTTCTCCATATACTCGTCTCATTTTCGATTCGCTTTTGTACATGGCTCGACCGCTCTAGACAGCATTCGCCATCCTGGACTGTGTTTCCTTGCGCCTTACTCGTTGAACTCCCTCTTCGA
This sequence comes from Aspergillus bombycis, assembly GCF_001792695.1. NCBI lineage: Eukaryota > Fungi > Ascomycota > Eurotiomycetes > Eurotiales > Aspergillaceae > Aspergillus > Aspergillus bombycis. The sequence continues at coordinate 45,266 of NW_019170151.1, read as the reverse complement.
CCATCGCCCAATTCGAGCCTTTCGTTTCCCTTTCCTGTGTCTCCGACATCGTTTTCGCATTCACGCTAGCGTTTTCTTCTTCTTTCTTTCTTTTCCTTTAATCAACTCATATCTGTATAATCTATCCTTTGCATTTGTTAGAACAGGTACGTACGGACATCCTTGTTTTACTTTCTAGGGGGCGCAAGAACATGGTGCTGGCGAAGGAATCATCGATCATGCATCGGCCAATCTTCGTCTTGCGTTGCTGTTTTTTGTGCGATCTTTGCTGACGGGCATGTGGTACAGGATCTCTGTTTTCTTCCTTTCTCCTCCCTCGAGTTACTCCTGACCCTATACCTACCTCCACTTGTATCCTGCGGACTATAGCGAGTTCATCCCGTTGACATCGCATCCTTCAGACGTCGTTACTTACGCGTCAAACCCCTTTCCATCCGGTTACCAGGGGAGAACACCATGGCAGCGTTGGTACAGACAATCCCGCAACAAAGTGGCACGGTCTCTGTGCTTCAGACTCGTCCCTCTTCTTCTTCAGGCGCCTTTACTCCCTCTCAGTCATCGCAACAGCAGAACTCCCGAAATTCAACCATGTCTTGGAATTCATACAATACGGTCGGTGGATCGGGGAGTTACAGGGTAGGCCACCAGGTCGTGGCACCCTATGCTTTTACTAGCACCCCCAACCTCTCCAATTCGACCAACATGTCAAGCCGTCAGTCATGGTCCCCTCACTTGAGGCCGGAGCATCGAACGTCCTCTGCTCCGTCAGCTCCCCAACTGTCTCCAAACCCTGCACACTCCGGAGTCAACTCGCGTTTTGCCAATCCTGCAGCTGGTTCTGTATCAACATCCTCTTCCAATTCTTCCGTTCAATCTTACATGTCCAAAGACGACACCGCCATTCCGTCGAGACAGCCGCGTGGTGGCGAACCACCTCTCCGTCCTTTATCTACTATTAACCTCCCTTCTCCTCCCTCTCCTAACTTTATGAACATTTCGTCTCCGACTGTTGCCCGCCCATCGCCTGATCGTTATCGTCGTGGTACTCGTCGACCGGATGGTGCCGGAGCCTCGCAGCCCGCCGTTGCACCCGCCAACGCACCCGGATCTGGCCGTCTTCCGCCGACGACGGACGACCACCTTTCACAATCGAACACCGCGTCAGGATCCAATGGACCGGCACAAGATACGTCCCGTAAGCCAGGCCACAACCGGGTGCCCAGTGCCGATGATTCGTCGCGGACAGAAAAACAGCCGGAGCTGGCGAAGAGATACAGACGACGAAGCTGGGGCAATATGGATAATGCTGGTCTCATTAATCTACAACTTCATCTGCCCTCGTCGTCACCAATTCCGACAACAGGCGGCCATGATTATTTCGATCCAAGCCATCGGCCAAATTCGGCACAGTCCAACAGAGATGCTTCGGGAAGCAATCATTCCCCCCACTCCTCTACCTCTTCTGTAAGGGCGAAATGGCATAGTATCCAATTTATATACCAGCATGTGGCTAACGTTCACCAGATTCGGGATACGGCACATACGGAGTCTGCGTCGACGAACAAAGCTGTTGCTAAACCGGATGACACTAAACGAGTGACGAAACCGTCTCCATTGTCGCAACCTGTTACTCAAGATCCCATCCCTGAGAATGCAGCAACGGCAAAACCAGAGTCTAAGGATAAGCGGCTTCCAACGGAGAGTATTGCAACACAACGTCTGGCTGAGATTACGAACAATGATTTCAAGAGACCCGGTAAATCCCGGTTAAGAAGAGCTTTCTCGTTCGGAAGCGCATCAGAACTTCTCAAGGCCTCTGCTCAAAGTAGCGCGAGCAAGAAGGAGGCCATTGCTGCAGAGAAAGCTCGGAGGGAACTGCTCAAGCAGGAACTGGGCCCCGAGCAGGCCGCCATTGCTGAACAACAAGAAGCCAGTGGCCTTGGTGAAAGTATCTACTCTCATCATCAAGGCCGCTTCTTTAACAGCTCTACAGACAATTTGTCTGTCTCTTCTACAGCATCATCTGCTTCGATCATGCTCCGGAAGATGGGTAAGGGGATGAAACGGTCGACGAGATCCCTCGTTGGGTTATTCCGCCCCAAGTCTGTTGTGAGCACGGCATCCAATGACGGCGTTATCGTCGAACCGATGGCGCCTCAACTATCCGTGGTCAACGTCGAAGCGGAACGGAAAAACGTAGCTGTGAATCCGGATCCGCAAGATGTCTCTCGTGGCGGGACAGTGTTTCCCAAGGTTGAACCTAAATCCCGAAGTCCATCGGCTGCCGAAGATAGTGCTGCAGATAATTCTCAAATGCGTAAGAGCATTGTGGGAGGTGATAGGGAGCGGGCGGAGGTTCTAGCTGCAGTAAGGAAGGGTATCCTCAAAAGTGGGTTTCTTTTTCACGCTCTCTACCGCGGTGGGCTCTCCTTGGCTAACATCTACGATCAGAAACCTCCGAAGTAGCAAATTCCACACCGAATAAGCAGGCTGAGCGTCCTTTGACTACGATCAGGAGCGATTCGCCTCATTCCAGCGTCCCCAGTACTCCTGAGGACCAGACACGGTCGGAGACCCGACGTGCTGACGCAGTCCGGATCGCTGGTGAGGATGATTTCCTACCAGACGGGCGGTTCCTTGATTCCAAAGGAGCTTCCATTACACCAGCGGCTCCTAAAAGTCTCGTCTTCAGTCCTCGCATCCAGTTCCATGATACATGGCCGAGCGGCGAGTATGATCGTCGTGGGGAGATCGCCACCTGCAACCGACTGACCCCTCTCCTTGCCCAACAGATCAAAGAGGAGCTGAACAATTTCAAGATGGTGAGTTGAGCTGGAGCCCACCAGACGGTTTCTTCATTAGCAAATGCTAATATAGCTGCAGGAGATGGAAGTTCATGAGACCTCGAAGATTTATACCCACTTCCTCTAATCCGCTGCATTTCAAATGGCGTTTTTATCTTTATTTTTATTCTTTCTTTTTCCCTCTGCCTATTCTAGGTGACGTCTGTGTCATTACTCTCTGGACGGCTGTTGGATCTATGAATGGTGTGGTTATCCAACATTTGGCGTGTTGACTTGTAGACCTGCTTTTCTTAGAGCAACATTTGGGTTGCGTCTTCAGTTCTGCTGCTGGTGGATTTTGAACACGCCCGTCTGACCCTTATTGCCGACTTCGCAAATCCCGGCCATTCACTTGTGTCTCTGCTATGTTCTCGGTGTTACGGCGCTAGCAGCTTGGTTTCTTGTGCGTTGAAATCTGTGGATTTTACATTGAAGAATGGATTGAAAATTGGAGCTGTGCATACTTTGTCGTTTCTTTGATTGTTTGTGATCATCCGGCTCCGATCTACTTTGCCTTCCTACCTTTGAGCTTCGATCTGTGCCTTTATCTCTCTCCGAGCTCAATTATGTTTACGGATTCTTTTAATCTCTTCCATCTGCGTTTCACCGCAGTTGAGTTGCATCAGAGCCGTCCAGTCTCTTGTTTTGTGCTTTTGCAAGCGTGAAAAGGGCCACATCCTCTTGGTTGTTGTTCCCGAGTCTTGGTATTCTATCTGTTTCAGCGCTTCTCGCTTTCCCATGCATGGCACGTCTCTTGTACAGCTTTCAGGGACTGGTCTATCATCATACTTGACCTACTCTATTGTTCATTGCCTGGGTAGTAAAATGCAGCAGTTCACGGCCCATCTCAGGGCAGTAATGATCCTCGGGGTTTATCTTCCAGAACACTAGAGCCGTTTTCCGTATAAGTAGAGCATCGTCCATTGACCAAGTTTCTTATACATAATTTTTCTAGCTGGAACGTCCAGTCATATGAGGGAGGATGTCAGTCTTGCACCATGAACCGAGCCTTGTGAAGTAGAAATCCATGTTTGAGAAAGGACTACTGGCATCAACCACAGACATGTCGACATATACCATATCCTGGAATTGCTCATCTTCGAGACTGTTAAGTCATCACCAGTGTCTTAAAATAGTCTCATAATCTACGGACCTATGGCACTATTTTAAGCTAGCGGCCGACTACCTGGATCTTAAGACAATAGTACAAGCAACAAGGCTAGTCCCTTCTTGATCCCTGGTCTGGACGTGGCCATTTTGCCATAACGGTCATTCGAGGACGACCTCGGCTTAAACAGGGGCGTCAAAAGTACCTAGTTCCATCCGGTTTTGTGGAGCCCCTGCGATTCATGAATCAGCTGCGGCTGTTTGTGTAAAGGGGAAGCGAGAGACGACTCAGGTGGTCTAGCTAGGATGCTCCCGCTTCTCCTTAGTAGCTTGGATGGGTCTTTAAGAGTTTCTCGAAAAGCAATTGTCGGGAGTGGGGATTTGTGCATACAGAATAGTCCTGTTCTGTTAACAGTGGGTGGGTGGTGTTGGTCCGTATCTTTCTTTGTCCATGTCCCCATTTTCCTTCCTGTATTATTCTGCCTAGTACTTATCTCATCTTTTGGGATTTGTTGGATGTGAGTCTACAGGTCTGGTTGTTCTCGCAAATCTCTTGGTTTCTGTATACATGCTTTTGCTTGATGCTCTCACAGTAAACGATTTGTGCTATATCTGCAGAGATTGGGCAACAGCTAAAGACTCACTCTCGTGCAACTTGTAGAGATATCCATAGATGCTCAAGTGTATAATGACGACGATGATGATGCTTTAACTCTCCGGAGCTTACACTGTCCGAAGTAAATCCAGAAAATAGGTTAACAAATGAATGAACAGCTCAATATCCGTTCTCATTGTTTAGTATAAAATAGACACAAACTGAGTGTCACAACAACCTATCAACGGTCTACCATTCGTATAACACAGTTAACCCGATGCTATGCCAACCCTCAGAGCAGCAGTACTTAAAAAATTAAGAACCCCCATAACACCGAAGCCGACATATCTCCCCGACAATAAAACCCATCCTAGCAGATCCCCCTCCCTCTCCTGCTGAATGACAACCGGGGCTACAAACCCAACAAGCTGCTAACCGAGCAAAACGACCGACACAATCCTAGACATCATATAAAAGGTTTTTCTCGGTTGAATTCCAAACTCTCCCCACACCGATTCCCCTTCCTTCGACTCTAACTCGGGTAGGGATCATCTAATTCGGGCCGGGGGGTTGGCTTGGCCCGAGTACTGTCCGGAGTACATACTACAACCTTCTCTGAGTGCCAACAGATCCCATCAACTGGACCTGTTACATATTGACACAACCATAACCATAGCAGGTACTAACGCCCTGCATCCTCCCTCCACCGGAGGTATATACACACAAATTCTACAAAAGTTAACCCACCTAAGAAACTCAACCGAAAAACTTCACCTCCGGCTAAAGAAAAACAAGAAAAAGAAAAAAAGGTAAAAACACCCGCCCCCAGATCCCGAAAAAAGAAAAGAAAAAGAGAGAAAAAGAAAAATTCTTCCTTCCCCCTTCCGTGCATTAGTCTACTCCGTAGTTAATTCATCTCGGTAGAATTCTCGTGGTCAGACAATGACTTTTTGCACGAAAATTGCCGATGGTAGGCTTAAGTAAAAGGTTACGGATTAGGGTTTAGCGTTTCAACCCCCACGCTTCTCGTGGCCCACGTTACCTTCACGTAGCATTCGGGTTCTCCACTCCACTTTTGTGGTTTGCATCCCGGTCCTGACTGTGTCTGTTTTGTTGGGCTTGGGAATGTGCTTCGAGCTGGTTTGGGGTATGTAGTCGAGGGTGGCGTTAGCGTTGGCTTGGGCTTTGGTTTGTGTTTGGGCTTTTGGGGTTCTTGGGAGAGTTGGATTAGTGGGTTTGTTGGGTACTATAGGAGTATACGGTATGCCTCTGATGATATGGGGAGTATATTGAGTGCAGTGTGGGTGACGTATGTGTTTGGCTTTTTTGTGTCTTGTTTGTGCTGGCATGGTGAGCTGGGATTAGAGGTGATAGGTATACTTCTGGAGTTGGACCACATCCTTCCGTAGTCAGCTTATCATGGAGAGAAAAGACGAAAGAACAAGAGAACAGAGATAGTTACTTAGTATATTCAGCACATCTCCAAGAATTAGAACTACTTCTATACCCCCCACCCCAACTACATCGTAAAATCATTGTTTGTTGACCGCATCCGCGTTAAAGTCCGCAGTGCAGTGTAGTGCACGATCGAATCACCAGCCTGGCTGGAAGGGTTTCCGCACTGGAAGTGATCAGACTTATCCATCTGGCACTGGCCGACCTTCTTGTCGTCGTGGTGAACAGACCGTAATCCCGGTTCTTGTAGATGGTCGTGTATCACGGCGTCAGCTGATCATTCCGATTCTAGAGCGATACTAGAGGGTAAGCAGAACAGAGAGAGACATACTGTAGTGGCCTATCTTGCTATTGAACTCGAGCTCCTCGAAATCAGGGCAGCCCTTGCAGCACACCCCGTGCTTACCACCGCTGACATCCCCGAGCGAAGACATGAAGATGGCCTTGTTGTTGACGTCGTTGCAGTCAGGGGGACTGTTCAGGAAGAAGAATCCGTCCGCATTGACGGGGGTTCATGCCGTCATCGACTGAGCCGCTCTTGATGGAGTAGATGTAGAAATCTGCTGCTGCGAGAGGAGCGAGGGCCACGGCGGTGAGAGTGGCGAGGGTAAACTTCATGGTGAACGTTTTGGAGAGAGAAGGATCTTTGAGGATGTAGTAGGAGAGTGAGTGTATGCTTGGATGATTGTGTTCCTGGAATATACAGAAGTATCTCAAGCTGGCTCTATAGATCTAGAGAAGCTGGTCGTGTCGGCCTTGTTTTGTGTCCATCTTGTCTCCCAATTCCTTCGCCAAGCCAATGTATATTGAGATAAACAGGGTCTGCTGCTTGAAGACACTGGAATAGGAATGACGATGAAGGGGCCAAAATATGGACACTGGCTATAGTTGAGATATTAAGGAGTTGTTGGAGGTACCTGGTGAACTGCTGCATGGATCTACTAGCTTCAACTGTATGGTCCAGATAGACTTCAGGCGGAGCCTCAGGGTCTACACGTGCGATTACGACAGTGGCTGCAGCAGCAGAAGACCGTAGAGATTTATGAACATACTCAGATGTATGTCAATGGCTGGTCAATGTCTATTGGTGATGATGTAGGGGTTTGATCTTGCATAATCCGTTAGGTATGGGAAGAATACAAATGACCAATGGCCATCGCAACCGCTCTGTGGCACCGGTGGGTTAGAGGTTCAGCTTTAACAAATAGCCATGTTCCTACGTGTGTATTGCCAGGGAAGGTGGATATAGGAATGGAGCGCATTGATTGAATACGAGGATTATCTCTTGTACTGTCCATCTTAGCATACACAAAGGGGTCCGTTGATTCATAGTCTAATAGAATGAGACTACTAGTCCCTTGAGCATAGATACACTTCCTCTTCAAGCGCTTCTCCTTCGTCCAACTGCGTTAAGAGAAGAGACTTTCAGCTGTTTGACCCGCTTAGCACTTCATATCCCATGTGGCGACTGTGATGCTTGGCAGCATTTCGGGGCCGAAAAATCTGGTTGACGTTCCATGGGTCACCCGAAAAGTCAATCAAGTGTTGTGCCTCGACGGAGTCTATTTTGTTTCCAGCGATAAACAATGATTGAGAATGTTCTTACATGCTACCTATTCTTTTTTTACGTCGTGATGCTCCAGAAAGAATGAGACCTTATCTTATGTTGTGGAATGGGGCTAATTCGGGATAGGGTTTCGGCCCAGAGGGTTCAATGCTCAAGACCAAGTATCGGAATGAGAGACAGATTCCTCCAAACCGAATTCCATCCCGTCATATCCTAGAGATATATTCTACGAATACCCTCTCGTAAAAACCGACGTGTATTTAGAGGGGGAGATGTGAAAGCGTAGGAGAATTCCCAAAGGCAGCACGTGAGGGCTCTCAATTCCGAGTGAAACACGTGCCGATACAGCCCGATCCGTGCCGATCTACAAGCCCTAATCCACCTGCAGTAGATTCACACCACGGACAGAAAATGACGTACGAGAATTGCCTCTTCCCCTCAGGAAGGATCCCGAGCTCTTAGTATCTGCCTTTATAGCTTTTCCGTCAACGCGGAGTAGTGTATTCCCACACCGACAATTAGAACATGTTGGTACCTACCAGACCAGATATGGACGGGTAGCCGAGAAGCTGGGACCGGAAGAGTCCCCTTGGTCCCGGCCCACGGGGAACGTCCGGACGCGGGGGTCAAATGAGTTAGTAATACATTCTGCTGCAAAAGCTTGGTCAGAATCTTGTCAGAGCCGAGATCTTGTGCTGGAATCCCAGTAGCACTGTGGTTATAACTGCCGCCTCTGTCGGGGTGAGGTTAAGCTTGAATTCTCCGGGCTGTCAGAGCCATGAACACGTTTTTTTCCTCATGAAAAGATCCATAGTCAATCGGACTCCAAGTAAACTGCCGAACGCCATATCCCGCAAGCAGAGGGAACCCCCACGGCAGCTCCGAAACCCCCCACGAAGATTTTGTCACGAGAGAAGAGAAAAAAAACCCCCACGCTTCGTTCACTCCACAATTCCAGTTCGCTTGGTTCGTTTCTGCTTCCTGATTCCACGAAGGCTCTTCCCCGGTCTCCAGACTTTATCTTTTGACTTTGGTCTTCCCCAGTCTTTTTCCCCGCCTTCACCTTCCCCATTGGTCTCAACCATACCTAATTGACTCGGTCCCCATTTGCCTAAATTTCCTCCCGGCATGGGAATATGTCGGGAAACCCAACGGGTGCGGTTCCGCGGGTCGTCATAGTTTTCTGGTCAATTCTTTCCTACACAAAAAGGTCCCTGATCCCGAGCCTGGATGTTTGATCTCGGACGGTACTCTCTCCTCTCCTCCCTTCCTTCCTCCTTACTTCTCTACTCTACTTCTCCTTCTTCCTCCTCCTATCTCCTATCTCTTTCTTCTCTCTATCTTTCAACCCTGTGCCCTCCCCCCGCTTCTTCCTGCTGGATTTCGGTGTACTGTCCCAAAACCGGCAAGCCGAAAGCTCCTAATGTGCTGGGCATGATTTAGTTGAAAAAAAAGTCAAATACTTTCCATCTCCCATACCCTTCGGGGTCATTTTATTCTCAGAGACGATTTGAGAAATCGACAATCCCAGACTACTATAAGCCATGTCGGACGAAATCTCTAAGGCCGGCTATGATGCCGCCCATCTCGAGGAAAGGCCCGTAACCACCACAACGAACCCGGCGCTGGCCGACCCGGCAACGCGTGCGCGAGTAGAGAAGAGTCTGAAGCGCAAACTCGATGCTCGCTGCGGCTTCTTCGTTATCATCTACATCATGAACTACCTGGATCGGAACAACATGGCCGCTGCTCGTCTTAAGGGCCTCCAGGATGACCTGAATTTGGATTACAGCCAATACGCCACCTGCCTTAGTATTCTTTACGTCGGTTATATTCTGATGCAGGTCCCTTCCAACATCTTCATCAACAGAATCTCGCGGCCCTCTATCTACATTGGAGCCGTGATGCTTGTTTGGGGTCTTATCTCGACCTTGTCCGGCGTCGCTACCAACTTTGCCGGAATGGTCTGTATCCGTTTCTTCCTGGGGTTCGTTGAGGCTGCTTTCCTCCCCGGAGCTCTCATGATCCTGTCGAAATGGTACACCCGTCGTGAGCTCACCACGAGAAACGCTATCCTTTTCTGTGGAAATCTGATTTCAAATGCCTTCTCCGCACTCGTTGGAGCTGGTGTCCTTTCCAACATGCAAGGCGTTCTTGGTCACGCTGCTTGGCGCTGGCTCTTCTGGAGTAAGCTTCCTAAATCGTCTCCGATATTTTACAGTTGACTGATATTTTTCTAGTCGAGGGTGCCGCCACAATGTTCATTGCTATTCTAGCAGCAGTCATTCTTCCTGATTTGCCGACCAACACACGCGGGTTCACCAAGGACGAGCTGGACCTAGCTCAGCTACGAATGGCCGAGGATGTTGGCGAGGCTGATGTTGACTCCGAGGATCAAGGACCGTGGGATGGCTTGTTCATGGCCGTCAAGGACATCAAGATCTATATCATGATGATCACCTTCACTGCTTACGTGGTCGGCCTCTCGTTCAACGCTTTCTTCGTAAGTTCTCCCTGTCTTCCCACTGCGCGTGCTCAGTCTAACTTGAGACTCCTAGCCTACCCTTACTGGAACCCTCGGATTCGGCTATGTGCCTACTCTGCTCATGAGTGCCCCGCCATGGGTGTTCTCCTGTTTGTTCTCTCTGGTCGTTGCCTGGAGCTCCGATCGGTACCAGGAAAAGGTTTGTCTTCTGTGACAGTCCCACAATTTTACAAATAGCCCCATCTAACCAACTCCTTCAGTTCTGGCACATTGTCGGCCCTATCCTTGTCGGTCTGGTCGGATTCATCATCAGCATGTGCACTCTGAACGTCGCAGCTCGATACGTCGCTCTCTTCCTCCAAGCCGCCTCCTATGCTGGGTAAGCATTCCCCACCCGACTCACCTCTACTATATCATCCACCACAGCCATACTAACCACATTCCAAACCCCACAGATTCATCGTCTTCTACTCCTGGATCAGTACATCCTTCCCCCGTCCCCCAGCCAAGCGTGCCGTTGCAATCGCCATGATCAACGCCTTCAGTCAGCTCGGTAACGTCGCCGGCTCCTACGTCTGGGATCTCTCCGACAACGGATACCGCAAGAGTTACGGTATCGTGACAGCCATGTTCGGTATCACCATCGTCGGCTGCTACGGATTCCGCATGCTCCTCAAGAACCTGAACAAGGAGCTTGAAGAGGCCGAGAACGCTGCCACCGCCCAACCAGACGCCGACGAGACCCTGGCAATGAGCAAGGGTTTCCGGTATCTCACTTAAGCCTCGGGGACATGTGTTTGTTTGTTTTCTTGTATAAGGGTCTGGGCTGGGCTGGTTAAGGTTAACGATTTGCGGCCTGGTTTTTGCTTTGGATTTTCTTTTTCTTTCTCGTTTCACGATGGAACGTGTATATGATTTTATTTGACATGATGGGTATTTTTCCATGTCTGAACATATTTAGAAATTACACTATATTTTTTTTTAAATTATTAATTATGCATATAGACTATTCGTTGTTTTTGTTTTTTATGTTACGCTGGTGTATAAGCTCGGTCTTTTGTCCGGAAGTAGTGACCATGGATACCGATGGCTGATATGGCTTGCTCGAGACGTTCTGTTCTAACACACAGTATGAGAATGAACTTCATATCTTTTTGATAAGGTAACGTTAGGTCGAGGTCTAGATGGCTGGACTTTGTATACTACGATATAGTTAGATATAACATTGAGTCTCGTCTGAGCCAAAAGTCCTTATGGGTTAGCCTGCTCACGCCGTAGACCACAGCAAAAAGCAACGAGAGATATCTACAGATAATAGATGGATGCAGGACAAACAGTAATAGATCAAACAATAAACAATGCTTTTTGATATCTTGTGCTCCTAACTAAAGATATTATTTCCAGTTCTTTTTAAAGTCCAGATCCAGCTGTTGGTATTAACATATTCACATAAATAAAACAAAATCTATCAAGAATGAAAAAGAAAAGGAAACGAAGAAAAGAGATCCGACCCAAATAACCATTAACGCATTCTAGGACTTGTCTTTTCTTCGTGCTGTAAGTTGAAATGGTAAACCCCGCTGCGCTGATCAGACCATGGGCCACTGACGGTGATGCACGATCTCATGGGGTGATCAGGCTGGTAGGGATCCCCGAGGCTCGTCAGGTTCATATCCCATTCTGTTCTTATCGTCGTAGATAACGTGGTCAGAACTTCAGTAAGGAGAGATCTTTGACTATTCCAGGCTGGTTGCCCATTGAAACTTTTAAGCCGTTATAGGTGATTCCCGGGCAGTGTAAATGCATAAGAAGTGATGTCTTTTTCAGGATGAACAAGATGAGGTCTAAGCATTTCTGTTCAGGACGCCATAGGGGTTCTTGTCCTTGACGCCGGAAACGTCTGTGGGGGCCTCAACCTCCTCTCTGGTGAGCTTCTTAGCGCCATTCTTTACCGGGGAGAAACCCTGTCCAGACTCTTGGTTGGCCAGACGTGCCTTTTGCTTCGAAGAAGCGCGAGTCCGGATCGGGGAGTTATCGGCGGCGACCTGTTGGGACTTCTTCCGGAGTGCCTGGGCCTTGTTGATAGCTTCATCCTCAGTGGCTTCGCTCGTTTCGCCGCTCATCTCGACGGACTTCTGAATCTCACGGCTCACGCGGTGCAATGCATCGAGACCGGCCTTCTCGGCGGCATGCATGTGGGTGGCCTGCTGAGGGCTGGGGTCCTTGCGAGACAGATAAGAACGGATGAAGAAGCGGACGAAAAGATAAGTCAGGGGCAGAAGATAAGTGACGTTGAGCCAGATCGCAAATGCTTGGCCGCTGGTGTCCATGCAAGTAACCATGGGACCCACATGAGGCTGCGATACATTTCCAGCGATCTCAGGCGCATAGCCAACATTTTCGGCAATCCCTTCCGCGCCAGCTGCCCGGAAGCCAAGCTTCTTGAGCCATGGGGCGACACCGGAAGCAGCTGCGGTCGCCATGGTAGAGCGGACTGCAGATGCCGCAGCAGCAGCCTTAGACTGGGGAGGGAGAGTGTAGTGGACAAAGAGGTAGGAGGCAGCCCATGTGGTTCCGACCAGGAACTGGGTGATTTGCATGGAGGTCAGGGAGCGCTTAATCACGGTGGGGACACGGATGCGTAGGGCAGTCAGGGTATAATAAGTGTACTAAATTTTTTAGGTTAGTTCGCTGCAGGGTCACGCATTCAACCAATCACACGTACCATCATCGCATGGATTCCCGAATTGACCAGGGTGAAGATCCAGATGGGAGGGGCGACGTAACGGATACCGGCCCACATGCACATCATGGCACCGGCATGGTGGTAAGTTTGCAGGGTCGAGCTCTTCTTGCCCTTGGCCAGAATAATCGCAGTATCCAAAACCTCGTAGAACTTTGACAGGTAGAAGATCCAGCCCAGGTATGCCAATCCCTGATTCCACATGCGACCGACATCGGTGGGGTCGGGTACTCCACCATCAGCGAGCTTGTATTCGGGATTGTGAATGGACCACTGGTTGGCCAAGGGGTTGTACGTGGCGGCATTTCCGTAGCCTCGGGGACCATTGATCTTGCAGAGCGCATCCACCACGCCCACAAGGCCGTTGGGATCATTCCGGTCTGGCCACGAGTTGCGGAACGCCTGGAACATGCCGGCGCAAGTCCATGCGGAGTACACGGCAAGGAAAACATTGTGAAGGATGACGAAAGCCTTGAAGAGCTTTGTCTGACTGAACCCCCAGGGCTTGTATCCGCGACTCTTGTTCACGCGATTGAGCAGGCAAACGGTGACGGCATACACACTGGCAATGGTGATGGGGACGCGCACATCTAGCAGTTGGTTATACAGCTGGGGAGGGATATTGAAGGGTTGGTTCCATGTCGGTTCGGAGACCTGGGGAGCTGGAAGAGTGGTAGGGAGTTCGTCTGGGGGGAATTTCAGTAACGAGGAGGGCGGGAGGCCGATGCGCACGACCGCTGGGCCTGACGCGGTCTCGAGGTTTAGATCGAACATGTTGTTAGATTTCCCACAGTGGGGAGAGTCAAGTTGCAAGATGAGGCAAGGAGAATGGCCTTGTACCCAAGCTCACTTCCTCGGGAGTAAGAATCGCGGTTTCCCTTCGAGTTTAGGGAAAGAAGGAAAAAAAAAAAGGGAAGGAAAAAGTATAGACAACAGGACCAGAGGGAAGGTCAACAAAAAAGAGGTATTATATATGGTGATGAATACCCTCTGTAGCTAGAAATTGGAGCCTGGAGTGAATGCAGGACAACCCCAGCAGCAACAGGAAGATCAACTTAGTCGGCGATGAGGCAATTGGCGAAAGGAAAAAAGGAAGAATGGGAGATAAATGATCGACCAGGCTCAGCCAAACAGACTAGGCCTTCATGTTTGAGTTCTGGGGTCACCAAACGGTCCGGATCAATGGGAGCGAAGATTATCTCCGTAAGTGGAGCCGCGATGCATTTTGTTGGGAACTTGGCCCTGAGGAACGCGCAGCGAACCTCGGCCCCAACAGTTACGTAGGGAAAAATCCATCCAAAGGTCTGTTGATCCTTGTTCAAAGATGCTTGTGAACAAGGAGTTGTCTCATACAACGGTCATTGGCTCAAGGCGCTCTTGAAGTCTTTCAATAAGTGGTCTTTCTATCAAGGGATCAGCACCCGATACTGCGCAGTCTCATCCAAGACGCAGGCGCGATTGGCCACACGCGATGGATTTCCGCATTGATGGTCTGATAGCAGGGACGACGAATTATCAGGTCTTTCGTCATGCCGTCGGCATATCCCTCGGTTTGATTTGGAAGGCAACCAAATAAAGCCCGAGACTGAACCTCTGGCTCGTTTGCATGATATCTACTGCCATTGGCGCAATTGTTGTACTATGTAGAGGTCCACACGAGATGATGGGAGGATGATGAACTGCTGCTTTGTCTTCCCATGGTTCTCCAACGCCTTCATGCGATCCGCTGACTCAGCCCGGGCATGACTCGTGGTGATTTTCGCCTGAGGCACCAATTCTTTGCCTTGTTGCTGAGATTGTTGAAATCACATGACGACGTACCAGCATTGATGTGGGAGTACACTAAATGTTTGGACGCCCAGCAACCATTCCGGTGCATTGAGATGATATCGTTGCCCTATTTCGCATCTACAGTTGCTTGATACGTCCTCACACTGGGTATCAGTTATCTCCATGTACAAATTTCTACAGTATTTAGAATGGTAATGATCACGATGTGCTACCTAAGCATGACAACGCCAGATGAGTAATGATACAATCGCTACAACAACTCAAGATTCCGAGATACCCTGACAGAATACACACGTAAGAAAAAAGCAAAACAGAGCCCTAAGGGAATATTTATGTTTGAATGCTCCGCTCAGCGCGGCTTGGTTCCAAGTGGCACCGGAGGAGGTGTTGGGGACGATGCATTCACCGGAGTAGATCGCATTCCTGACTTCTTGGGGGGAGGCGGTGGTGGAGCCTTCTTTCGACTAATGGACTCGGTGTCAACGCTAGAGTTGGAACGACTGAGATTGGGATGAGGAGGCACGGGCGGTGGCGCTTGGTCCGAAGGTGTGGAGCCCTTCCGGTCGTCAAAGAAGCTGTTTACCCGCTGGGAGATCCCGTACTTCTCATTGAAACCACTGAGCTTCTGCTTTCCTGCTTGAATCTTGTCGTCATGTTTCTCGCGGAAGTCCTTAATAGCGGACGTAGCGCTGTGGGCATCTGATGCAGACACGGTGGAGGACTCACGTCCATATAGGCTCCCCCGGGCCGGCGGGGGAGAAGGTCGAGACGGACTGCCGGAATTGGTCCTCATTTGCGAGAAGCGCGTTTGCAGTTCGCTGACTGGAGCTTGACCGATTGACCCACCAGCAGCTGGGGACGCAGACCTCGGTGAATCGCCACGGTTTCCAATTCCCAGAGATGGAACAGAAACTCCCGCCTGAGCAAGGCGGGATGTAGCCCCTTGATTCAGGTAGCCATCAGAGGATTGTTCTGTAGTAGGATGAGGAGAGTATGCAGGAGGGGGAGTAGGTGAATGGGACTGTGGCGTGGAATTGGTCCGTGGAGGAATTCGGGGTGGGATGCTGGGCTTAGC
The DNA here is from genome assembly GCF_001792695.1 of Aspergillus bombycis. Lineage (NCBI taxonomy): Eukaryota > Fungi > Ascomycota > Eurotiomycetes > Eurotiales > Aspergillaceae > Aspergillus > Aspergillus bombycis. The sequence continues at coordinate 29,605 of NW_019170151.1, read as the reverse complement.
TCCAGAAGCCGCAGAATCTGCTGGTGACCCTGTGCGTCTAACGGGAGGAGGGGGGAGGGTACTTGGATCAACACCTGTCCGGTTTGCACGGTACGGTAACGGAGGGGGTGCTGGTTTCTGGGGTTCTGCCTCAGCTTCCGCTTGCTCTTCTTGTTGGCGAATCGGTTCTTGCGACAAGGGGGCTCCTAAGCCCTCCGGTCTGGTGTTGTCTGGTTCGGGACAGCAGCGGCGCCGTGATATTTGATATGCTTCGGTGGTGGCCCAAAGGCCGCTGGGTCTTTGAGCGACGAGAGAGGCCGGGAGACATGTTCGTCACGCTCGCTATCCTTGTCTTTGCCTTTCCCCATCCATCCAGCCTACCGGGAGAGTAGCACATTGTCAGCTCATCTCTGGTCGCTTTGGTGTAATGGTTATAACACACCACTTGGTTAATGCCTTTGAAGTCACCCCGCCAGCTCTCCTTTTGCCCTTCTTTACCCTTGGGGTGCCAGCCCTCCTTGAACACTCCCTTAATCCCACTCATTGTCGGTGCGGCTTCTGTTGGCCACGGAAGGACCTGTGCAGTTCAGCGAGTGACTGATATCAATGCCGATCAGACGAAGATCGGTAACGATAAGAATGAGTTCGGTATGTCACATCGTCAGTGACCGTTAGACGCGGGACCATCATGGATGTTGATGCCACTAACGCATCTGGGTTAGTGCGGTCTGGTTACGTTATCTCCAATCTCCGTAAGGGTCACGTGGGAGGCCGTTTGTGGTCGGCTGTCATGATGGTTCCTTCGGCATGCAGAATGACTACCAGCAGTTCTATAAATATAACATGTATACGACCGGACATTGTCAGCTGTGCCCACTCTGCATCTTCTCCCTGGTGATGTCTTGTCAATCTACCCTGTACGATGTCAGAACTAGAGGCAAAATGGGCCACTAAATTCTAGCCAAGGATTGGCCCCCAAGAAACCGCTGCGCAACATGGCTCTCGCCATAGCCACTCAGATGTCGATCAAACCAATGGACCGTTGGTTGGAAAGCGCAGAGGGTTGACCCCGGGGCTGACCGCTCCAAGAATTTCTTTTTATTCTTTTATATTTTGTGAGAGATCTTCTCCCTTGCCCCTCTTGAGTTTGCGACGCCATCTATCACGGTCTTTGTTACCGGTGTCTGTGCAACACCGAGGGCACGAACAGCTCCTCATGTCGACAAACCTTGGGTGCCAGGAAACTCTCTTGTAACATGTTGATGTCCCGCATTTTAAGCATCAGCGAAATGAATCCATGCCCTATGTGTGCCATCCACCCAATGGTGATCGGCGTTTCATCTGATGGTGCCGTCCTCATCCTTCGCTGATTGGGTAGCCGCGGCCCTCATTGTTCGCTAGCAGTCGAGCCTAGTAACAACTGCTGGTGAGATGCTGCGCCATGTCAGCTTCCTTTGTCTAGCATGCTTTCCCTCGCCTTTCTTTATCTTACGGCTCTATGCCCTTGCAGGCGCTCGCTTCCAGTCCTTTTCCTTCTTCTCGCTCCTGAAATTGCACGACTATCATGGACTATAGCACAAAATCTAGCAGCTCGCTCCTTTGACTTATAGATCGACTTCTTCGGTCGCTTTGCGTCTACTTTGACTTTTGATGATGCGGTAGGTTACATTTAATGTGAGACTTAGATGTCATCTATGTTCCATCCCTGATTCAGTTTGGTTGCTGGCACTACCGCACATATGGATCCTTTCCCCCCTCGCAAATCTAATGTCTGTCACTTCTTTCCTGTCGTGCAAGTGTATATGTTGATAGTCCTTCTCAGATGTACTTAGGGTTGTGTATTAGGACCTACAACTCTCAAGAAAAACCAAGTTGATCTACTCCCATCGCAAACATTAAGATATGGACCATCCCATGGTGGTCATTTTGAGAGACCTTCTCCCTGGACCATCGAAATTGCATGCCCATGATCGGGTCCGTCAACAACCAGACTGTGCTGGGTGCGACGTATGGTCGAACAGACGACTGCTTTGGGACTCTTCAGAGCCATTTATAGGACCTGAAACTTCGATAAATACCGAAAACTCCCCAGCTGCAAACCAAGCGGTACAGACGGCCATGGCAACTGCACAAACGAGCGAGACCTCTTTTCAGATGGAAGGCAATTCTGACTCTGTTATTAATCTGGCATATGTGGAGACAACCACATCGTCTCTGCAGTCCGAAGCAACATCTATACAACCCCCGGTGGGCAACCGGCCTACAGGTCTCCAAGTTGTACCGGTTTTCACTCCACCTGCGTGGACCTCAGTATCCTCCTTAACAACTACCACAAGATTAGCTACACAGCCTGAAACGACATCCACCGCAGCTCCAACCACCACCCAATCCGCACTTGGAGCAGCAAACAATCGTGGTGGCGATGGCATCGGCACCAAAACCACAATCGCCATTGTCGTACCCGTTTCCGTCGTCGGGCTTGCCCTCTTCGCAGGGCTTCTATTCATCTTCCTCAAGCGGCGCCGCCGGGAGAGACAACTCGTCTCCACGAGTAATCCATCCTTGGTATACGCGATACCAAAAAGAGAACCATCCTGGGGGGATTTCGGCTCGACCCCGCGAGAAAGAACCTCTTTCGGCACCATGGCACAACGACCAATACCGCATAGCCATACACTCACCCCAGATACCCAATCATTAAACCGAGAACTACGCCCACCGCCATCGGCAGACAGTCGCAGCGGCGTCCGAGGCCGCTTCACCGAACAGGTTCACTCAATATACGCACCCGATGGAAGTCCAATGGCCTTGACCGCTGAAAACATGAGCCACCACGAACAACACACACCTCGATCTCCGACATGGCCTTTATCGCCATTCGGAGACCCGACCAACAACAACAACAACAACAACAACAACAACACCAACGCCCACACCCACACCAATGATGATGCGGCTTCGGTCATTTCGAGGCTCAGCGATAGACCGGGTCCAACGCAGAACCGGGACATGGATGATGTGTCGTCTATCTCGTCGATAGATGACAATGAACGGAGGCGAAATACCCGGCCGTAGGGGTGCGGGCGTGTGTATTTGTGATATTGGTTAATTGGCGTCGTGGTCTTGCTCTCGGTCGTTTGAGCTTTTCCATATCCTATATACTCCTACTTATATCCTGTATACTGTACATTGACCTAGGTTCTCTATACTCGAAGCAGAGAGCTCCATTTAGCGATTGCATCTTAGTATATAACCCTTGACAAAACAAGGACCATCCTATCATTCCAATCTCCCATAGAAAATGTTCTTGCTTAGGTAAACTCAGCCCTGACCGCCCGTCTACCAAGCCAAAGCACTAAACCACTTGTAGAAGGCGGTCCTTATAAAAGATCACGCTAGTAAGACCCCAAAGCCTCATCCCCAGCAAAGAAGCTTTTCTACCTGTAAAGTGGACCCCCTCTATCTCTTCCAATTTTGGAGGGACCATGCTGAGAAAGAAACAGAATACATAGTAACTTTCCTAATGTACTTATATTACTGTATATTTAAGCAAAGTGCAATTTCAGTGGCGTATTGGACATAAATCCCTGTTTTTGCCAAAAGATACACTTTCCGGAGGACCCATTCAGAGTGTGGTCAACTTTTTCTGCCAGGTGCTGGGTCGATTAGAATGGATGTCTGGCGGTCGGGTTTTGGCAGTGCCCTTCGTTGCAAGCAATGAAGTGTTACATATGTACCCTATTTTTTTTTACTATGGGGTGTTCTTGTCTATACAATACCAAATTGTTGCTTCTTCTAACTTGGAGTAGGTTGCTGGACTTCATTACCTTGTGATTTTTATGTTATTGTGATTGAGGGAGAGATAGTTGAGCCACAGTATTAACGTGGTGTGATTATATCATATTGGATCTATGCTCAATATATACAAAACTTTTGTGTGTCTACACCAGATCAAGTAGTGGCGCATGCATTGAGGTATATGTACAGTAGTCTTTGACTTAACGTCCACCGAAATCAGGTTTGTACGCAAGCACCTTGCCTTTCATCAGCTCTCTTAGGGCCATGGTTGCATACTGACTGGAGCCCAGCTGGAACTTCAGAACGACGGCAACTTTGTCGGCGGAGTCGGCATTGGCTGCGGTGCTTTGCTTGCCGTTAAGTTTCTCCAGTTCTGTCTGTACGAACTGCTCATCGTCCGCGGTATACAATTTCACCTCAGCCGAATAGTCTGCTCCCATCCGGCTGAGGAACTTCCGGTAGCTTCCACTCAAGCTGATGTCCTTCCATTTACGGCGCATGTCATATGGGTCTAGACCGCCTCCTTGTTCGCTGCCCATGAAGCGCTTGTAGAAATCGCCCATAGCATTGGCGGGATAAAGCACGTCGAATCCTGGCAAGGGGAGGACAACGTCGAAGATCGTATACTTGCCGCTGGCGGCTTCCTCGGCTGTCAGGGCTCGCGCGCGCACAAAGGCATCGCTTGCGGCGTAGGCGCTGTCCTCGGCTTGCGGGGCAATGATTACCTCGCCGTCTGCATCGACATCAGTGACAGGGCCATTGGCGTTTTGGTTCTTGTCGATGTGTTCGTGGATGAGAACCAGGTCTCCCTCGACGACTTTGTCTCCGTACAGCCGCCACCGCTCGCCTGCAGCAAAGTTCCAGACCAACGATTGGTAGGCGTGCACATACATCAACCGCAGGTTCCGGGGAATCGCCTGCAGGGCTCCGAGGTAGTCATTCTTGGAACGGCCCAGCTGGCGTATCAAGTTAGCTTCGGCAGAGAACTTCCGAGGCAGCTTCTCAACGGCATCGCTGATTCTACCAGTCGTTTCGAAGATGTGGATGGCCTCTGCGCGGGCCTTGTCATCTGAACTTATCAAAGTAGTCGAGTTCTCGCCTTCCTGGGCAGCGGCCAGAACGTGGGGACTATAGTGAAGGATCGCATCACAGGCGCCCTTCAGGTCTCCTTGCAGCATCTTGACACCCACTGTGTCCGTCCGCGTAGCAAAGGTTCCAAAACGCTGAAGACCGTAGTAGTTGAAGTAGCCACGTTCACGCAGGTTTCGCAAAGCCGATCCCACGCGCTCGGTGGCATTCTTAATGGCGGTTTCACGATCTTGGAGATCAAGGCCTGGGATCTCACATTCGCGGAGTGTGATAACGAACTCGTTTCCGGCGAGATCACCTAGTTCAAGGCCGTACTTGCGATACTCAAAATCGCCGAGTGCCGCATTGCGGAGGGTCGAGTTCAGTTTCGCAAGTCGATCGGCATGCACGCGGTGAGCGCAAGCTCTTTGCGTCGTGACTCCACGTCTGTCCTTAGTGCCGGCAAATTGGAAGCTCTTGGGATTCAACCTCAAGGTGCGCGCGATAAAGGATATAACCTCCATAGTGTCCTTGTTCTCCTTGTAGATAGTAAAATGCAAATAGGGGCCTCCGAGCTCATCCCAGTTGACACGACCTTGATTGCGGCCACCCTCGCGAGCACCTTGCGCCTTGCGCTTGGTTCGGTTTGCAGCGACCGAAATGGTCATCAAGCCTTCACCGTCCGTAGAAGACTCAATCTGCGAATTGAAGATGCGACGGATCGCCTGGTGCATCTTGATGCGCAGGTCGCGATCGTTTACAATAACGGTTGCAAGCCTACCCAATTCACTTGGGCGGGCTTTCTCATTGGACTGGGCGCGTCTATACAGCGATATAATCTTCTTAGCGTGATCGGCGCCAAAATAAGAATCCAACAGCGCCTTGTCCTCATCTGAGATTTTAAATTCGACCGCCGGTGTCTCCGCGTTGGGTGTGGCATCGCTCGCAATCGCAGCTTCCGATTCCCCCTGTGGCTTGCTCTCCACTGGTGTTTCCGTCTTACTCCCAGAGTCATTGTTATTCTGTTCCGACTGAGGTCCAGCAAGGGTATTAAGATGCAGCACTTCGCCCGAGGGAACGATCTCATTGACCAAGAAATCGGTATACCTGGAATAAAAGCAATTCCAATCAGTTAATGGCTTCCCCCCTTTTCTTGGGGAAAATACCTCTTCTTCAAAATTCCAGAAAATCCCGCATTCTCTGCACTAACGAACTCGGTAATCCCGACTTCGGCCTCCTTCAATGCTTGAGCGTCACTTTCGGAGATTTCCGCAGGTGCCGCCGCGGAAGGGGGGAGTGTAGCTTCATCTGTCGTAGAGGTATTGTCAACCTTCTGCCGCTTACGCGGCGACTCAACAATGTCAGCGCCTTCCATTGTGAAAGAGAGCGGGGAAGGTGATGTCAAGTTGAAGCGGGAGCGATAGCAGTTGGCTGATGCGGACTGTCGGAGCTTCAGATAGGTTTTGCTTCTGCCGCTCCGAATGGGGAATAGCGTAGCCCTAGCCCTACATTTATCAGGAATGCGAGATGATGCGGAGATGGGCAGATTTTCGAGTTGAACTGGGGTTATTTCTGCTATCTTCATTTACGAAGTTATTAAGTATGCACTAGGATACAGATTCACAATTAATAGGATCGCACCTGGCAAAGCTTTCAATAACTATTTGTTATCTATAACACCGTAACCGTTCACTTGTCAACTACTAGTAGTATCGATAGTAGGAGTGACACCGTAAATTTAGAAGCAATTTCTTCACTCGTGACTGAATCAGAAGTTGTATGTGACATGGATATGGTTGTTTTCTCGTACTATGGACAGAGGCGCTATTATAGACATCGCTGCTCCGATGACCGAGAAATAAGAAGATTGATGTTAAACTTCATATCAAACTTAGCCTCATAGATGATAAAAATCAAGAAATGAGATCTTGTGAATAATCTATACGCTTTCATACCCTACGGAGGCTAGCATAGTGAGCACACCTGTCAGATACACATTCTTCAGCCTGCCACACTCCTCTCTCTTTAACCCATGTCTGTACACTCGCTGTGCCAATACGTACTCGGAGCTCGCAATGTCAGAGGTGAAACCTGCAGCGCTAGACTCAATCTAGTAGAGATAGTCCGTTAGGGTGTCTCGCAGCCAGGTGTTTCCAATGGGTGATACTTCATTGAGAGGGCCCACAGTGTCAGCGCGAGCCATGGGTTGGACGCCTTTTTGCCCATATTCATGCTAAAATGGGAATTGGCACGGCGCAGTTTGGCCCCCACTGTGGATATTTCCAGGGATCTTCTATAGTAATCTTACATCAGCAGGGACTCTTCGTGTTTGAGAATCCAGTAAAGATTGTCGTTCGAGGTCTCGGATATGATATGACGGTGACGGCGACAAATACTGTAATGCTGTGGCGTCCAGGCAACCAAAAAGGAAGGCAAACAAAAGTATGCTTCCGGAGAAGGTGAATATGACAAGAAGGGGAAGTTGATAATTAAGTCTATCTTACGTTGAAGGCTTAGACGGTGGGTGGCAGGACCCACTATAGCTAAGTCAAAGAACAGAAAGATCTCCGACTCAACCTTCCCATTCTGATTTGGTTCAACCAGACCCCTACCAAATAAGACAACTGAATATAATATTACTCATTCATGGAACCACCAATAACAACCATTTGGCAATAGGGCACCCTGGTTCTAATCATATGAAGTCGATCGGTGCTTTCTTTGTCTATTGCTCCACAATTTTTCTAAGCCAGCATGCGTCCCCTGAAGTCAGACCAAGAAATCTGGAGCCACTTCCGTATTTCTTCTTTTTTCTTGTCCAAGGCTTGTTTCCCCCCCGTAAACTTGGCGATTAACTCCATCCGCTCGTTCTATCCAACAACCCATGGCGACGATTCCAAAAAGGCAGAGGAAGCTATCGATAAGTGGCCGAAAGCTGGTCTTCTTGTTGTTGGCGGCCTTGATCTACCTTGTCCTTTACCATCTCCCACCTCCGCCAAAGACCAAGAACCATACTAGTTCTAATAGAAAAGCTCCCAAATATGATGTGGATACTACTCCGCGATTTCTGCATCTCTCTTCCTTTCGCGAGGACCCTGATTCAGAATATGAGAAGAGGATATCGGATGCCCTGCTAGAGATAGAGAGAAAAGCCCTACGCGAAAGAAATTGGGATACCTCCGCCGAAGATCGAATCTGGCAAGTTGCGCTGGGTAAATACATCGAGCGAGAATCAGATTCATTAGAGTTCGAGGAAGAAAATAGAGGATGGACGTATTCAGTAAGGGCTATTCACACAGAACCACTCGGACTGCATACTAAGATCTGACAGCTCGTGGATGACAAAAAAGCATCCAAATTCATTACCGAGACCTTCTCGAGCGTGCCAGATCTCAAGAAGCTGTATGATTCTTATCCGTACCATGTTATCCGTTCGGACTTGATCCGATATCTGATTCTATGGTACCATGGTGGCTTCTACGCAGACATGGACGTTTACCCTGCCCGCGCTATCAAGGAATGCCCGGCATTAGAGCCGCTCTGGGAAGATGGGCCCAAAGGACTGAATGTTTCTCTGGTTGTAGGTACTGAAATCGACGAGCCACATGCCTCCCCGCGGCTCATGCGCGAGTGGCGCTGGATCAGACGCTACCAGTTGATCCAGTACACTATGTATGCGCCGCGACGCTTTAGCCCAATACTCCGGGAGGTGATTGTTCGAGTCATGGCCCACACACGGCGACACATTAACCAAAGCAACTTCCTGCGCGGGCCACGCTACAAGGAAAACACGATTCTGGAGGTCACCGGACCTGGAGTATTTACTGATGCTGTTCTGGATGTACTGTCTCAGACGCTGCCCCCGACTCACAGCTTGGTAGAATCGTCTGTGAACGCGGATGCGGACATTGGAGATCTCGTTTCGCCGTCTACTGGGGTGACTCAAAGGCGAGTGACGTGGGCCCCGTTCAACAGAATCAAAGAACCGGTCTGTGTGGACGCATCGGAGTCCATGGATGGAAAGTCCATGGGGGGTGTCTGCGTCCTGCCTGTGAATGTATGGGGAAATGGACAAAGACACAGTGGTGCCGAGGGTTTCCGCAGTAAACATGCATGCATCAACCATCGCTTTGGGAGAACCTGGAGGAAGGGCTGGATGGAATATTTCTTTGGGTAATTCAAGAGGCTCTCTTATTCTATAGCTGGAAGATATGTCATAGCCAAGGAAAATCTTTTAGAGTCCTTGCAAATAACTTCCACAATGCTAGAAGGGAAGATTTGGAATATGTGTCACAATGACTCTCCAAGTCTCTTTCAGAAAATACCTCGCCCACGAAACTCGACTACGAAGGTGGGTTCAGAGGGAGCCACGTTCCTACGGCTGTTCTTTGGCGAAACCAGGGATTGCGGAGGTATGGATGGTGATATGGTCACTCCTAGGGACAGTACGCCGAAGAGAACCATATTCCCAAAGCTCTGGCCAACAGATTTATGAGGAGCTGGAGTTACGTGATTATACGAGGACATGACAGTGATTATACGGAAACCAGCGTTCTTTTCACTCCGACTGTATTATGTTTTTACTATATGATACTTAAGCATTCTGTACATAGTCGATCCCCAACCCTTTTGTTGCTCCGTTCATGGGCTGTTTCTACGTAACACGATTTAGTCCCACGAAACCATCAAGCCCTAAACCCCATGTATGTCACGAGAATAGGATACGCAGAGTCTGGCAAATGCCTCTGCAACCTAGGAAACCCTAAGTTACTTATCGTAGGATCGAACACAGCGCTACGACACCTCCATAAGAGAAAGTTTAGCTCCACTCCACATGGACGGATCCGAGCGAGAAAACTAGCAAACGATCTCATAGAGCGGTTACGCAACTGGTCCACATAAATATCTCAGCATACAGAGATTATCAGAAACACCCGTGGCCGAGAACACTACAAATGCACCCCTACCCCTTACGCTGCGGAACTGACTCCCACACCCCAGAAGACACAAGACAAACGACCTTTGAAGCCCCTCAAGGTGCCACAACTAGCTACTCAGACCACGTCAGCATCAGCAAGACCAAGGTTACATGGGTTGGTTCATGAGCATGGAGCTCGGTAGTTATCATAGCTCCAAGCTACAGAAACCTTGATTGTTATGGCTCCCGTCATGGCACCGAAGAAACGGCACCTGGCGTGTCTCAGTGTCTAAAGATATCTTCTGCGGTACACAAGTATCGTGTAACATGATGCTGAATTTGTCAACAGTCCAACGGTCTAAAACGTGCCCTTTTTAGATCGAACAGGCGCTTCCCTGACTCGCGGGTATAAATTCTGTGATGTTTTCGTTGGGCATTTTCCAGTTTTGCTGTTATTATTTCTGAATTCTTCCACTGGCGATATTGATATCCATCTGCAAGAGGAACCAAGCAACTTCAGAAAGCATTGGTCTATATACACCATGAGTGGCCCATCATCATTTGAGCCATCGAAAGCCCAGCTACGACATGACCCTATATACTACGTGAAGCCGGCAACCGAGGACAGAGATAAACTAAAAAGATGCATGGATATACTCGAACATCAAGAGATACGTCAATGTTTTCGTGAGTTGGAGGACGAACCGGGAGCTGATGAACCCACTATTGAGAATGCCATCGCCCGCAAAAAGGCTCTGCTGATCGACGGTATCACGGTCGATGCGAGCCTGCATGATCTGGTCTGTGTGTTCGTCGACATACCCAAGAGACGCCCTCTCAAAGCCCGCCGATGTCTCCTTGATTCTAAAGAGGAACTGCAGATAAAACTTGATGCTGCAGAGCACCATGGGCAGCCCGTTGATGCGCTCATTCCAACTGAGCCAGTTGAGGATGGGTCTGTGAGGATTAGTTACAATTTTTACACCAAGGCGGACAACGGTAGAATGGTGTATGAGGAACTACTGTATCTTGTCGATGTATACCTCGAGAATAGGTTGATTGATTCAGATCTGCCAGTGATCCTCGGTAAAGGACTCCGGGTGGCCCAGACTGAGCCTGCATTGTGGCGATTAGACCGTGGTTATGTCTACGACAGGAACCCGCTAGGTGTGTCAAAAGAAACCTTTTCTCCGGCTTGGAGCAGAGCAATAGAACGAGAAAGAACACGAGGATAGACATAATACTAGATTGCATGGATATCTCGTTGTATTCAATTCTTGAACCGGGGGGCCCATGTTTGAGAGGGATGATGTGCATGTAACATAATATATGCTACGATTGTTCTTCAATACTACCATTGGTATCTATCAGCTTGTCTCTTTCGTTTAAAGTTCAGTACTTCGCAGCATGCTTGACGGTATTTTGCTTAAGAAGAATCAGTCGAGAGTTAAAGAGCGAGTTTATCTATTGGTCTGGTTTGATAAGCTTATATGTTTCGGGATGGTAACACTCTGGAACTTGTTGAGATTCTACCCTGACTCATTCGAGATCTTCAAAGATTCAGCTATTTGGAATTGTATAATTTGAATGCTGTTGAATAATCCCCCTGTGTTGCTTTGTTTTCATTGCTGTGTTTGCTGAGCTGAAAGGCCCAGCTGGAGAATAGTATTAGCGTGTCTTTAGTATGCATTATGCAACAAAGATTCGGGACCGCATGGAGACAACCCTTCCAAAACCAGCAGACAAAATGCGGCCCCTAGCACCAAGAGAGCCAACTTTCTTCTGCGCCCCCTTAGACGCACACAATCGAGTCATCGACCCACCAGATCCTGCAGGCCTCATTGATTATTTCAGCCATGGCCATGCGGTCTATATATCCCCGGAGGAGAAGATGCGCAAGGAAACGCTTTTCATGGAGGGAGTGATGGTCGATGCCAACAACACAAACCTCGTGTGCGTCTTCGTTGACGTGCCAAATGCATACCAGACCGCAGAACTCATCCGTTCTTCCATTACCGAACTGGAAAGAAGATACCAGGACGTCGCCGAGGACCATATTGGCCTCCCGCAAAGCCCCAATGACCTTGAGTATTATACCCATCCCACTATCTGGAACTGCGGCATCTACCCTGGACATCCACAAGCTGCTTTGGGGCCGGGGTTTACGCGAATTTGCTTCACGTTCGCGACCACCGCTAGACATAGTGGCGAGGTACTTCAGGGGCTGTATTACATGCTCCGGGAATTATATATGCATGGTGATTTGCGTTGGGGCCGTCTTCCCATTGAATTCAGGAATCTATACATATTTCCTTCCAACCCGACCTGGGGCTTCCATCGATACAATCCTAGTGTATTCCGTAGAGTGACAAGGATGCATTGATGTTGCGAATTGAAGAGCTTGGAAACTCAGCAGACTATACTGATACCTTCTTTTCACCTTTCTTTTTCATGTTTGTTGAGCTTAGGAGTCTGTACTTGAATGAGAGACGGCTTGCTGTTTAGTATCATCATTACCTTTACGACCGCACCCGCGACTTTTGGTGCTGCTGATCATGGTGCTGAGCGTCATCTCTGTTAATGATCAGAGCCTTTGAAACTAGAATCTATAATGCTTGAAGATAGCTATTGGAAATGACCACGGAGGGTAGTCGATATTGAGTGCGTTGCCATGCTACAACCGGAAATGCCATCTTTATGGATGTACGTAATAACCAAGGTTTTTGCCGCTTGCTTGGGAGAATACCTGTGCGTAGAGTCGAAGGTGGCGTATGGTGGTAGCCCTACTGATGGACCTTGCCGTGGACTCGGAATATGCCCCGGCATATTTAGGCTTCGAAGGGAGTTCCCTCGTCTGCTGCTCTAGACACTGAGCTCTATTATAATAGTTTCCAGAAAGGAGAGGCTCATGTGTGGGTGTTTCCATCTGGGATCTCTGCGAACTTTCGATATACCAATAACTCTAGGCATGAAGCTTGCAAGATGCCAGTTACTGGCAATTTCACTAGGATCTTGCCATATAGAAGAGTTCAGATGGTCTCTCGTGATCCTCATGTGTGTCCTCCTTAGAGCGGATAGCTTCCAAGTTCATGTATAAATATCAGTATGTCCTCGGCTGAATTCTTCTCGTCTCTGGCTACCACCTCAGTCATATTTCTTCATTGTCTATCGCCATTCAGACCGGAGAAGCAAAACTCACACAGCCCAGTCTTAAAGATGGAGCACAATGAAACACCGAGCGAGATGGGAACTCAAGTGTCAGGGTCTCAATCCCCAGAACCCACTGCAAGAGAGCGAGCTTGGCGAGTCAGATCACGGGCCCCCCCGAATAAGCCAACGGACTTTGGCAGAGAGATCAGCGAATTTCGGAGAGAGCTGAGGGAGCATGAGGCATATTCTCATATGGCTTTAAAGCTAGATCGGCCCGGAATACTGTGTCTTTTTGAGCAATGGGTCGTAGTCGACCTGGTCACGAGAGAGCGCATCTCCCTCTTCTTCCATATACCCTGGAGTGACACCGGAAATGTCAATGCCCTCTATGCCATTAAGGAATCCAGGAAAGAAGCAGACAAGATCCCGAGGAACAATTCCTCTCACATGGTACACCCGTCACACGAAGTTCCTGGGGGAAAACAGAGGATCTGTTTCGAGTTTGAAACATCTTCGGAGACTCAGGCGGAGGTGCTTGATTGCGACTTGAACAGACTTTTTGATGGGATTGAGCAGGACCTGGAGGAGATGGACGAAGAAGGTCGAACACTGACTCTTCCGATTAAGTATAATGGTAGTTATGTGTTTCAGGAAGGAAAAATTGATAAGATCAACGAATGGAATAGGTCGCCTAGCAACATCAAAGCTAAATCTCTTTGACCCCCCGTTCGTTCTTCAAGTTGAAGAGTCTGGATACCTGGTGGACTGTATGGCTGCTTGTTTCTACTGTTTCCAGTATTGTTGCTGGTTAGGGGCTTCTGCTGAAGGAGAACATGTGTATGCAGTTGCCAATTGCTATCTACAATGGAACCATTTTCTATATTCTGATCATGGAATGTATGCTTAAGTACTAGCGACAGATAACTTTTCTTCGAGTACACACCAGTAATCATCAGTTTGCCTTTTATATCGCACAAATACATGAGCCTGGGCCCTACAATAATCAAAAATAGGTGGAGCCTGAGTATTACAAAGACTCTCCCGATATTTATGACAGGAAAACTATATATAATGTCGGGGTTTATCTTTGTTATACGCAAATATCCTGTGACAATGGAAGCTTTGCCACAGATATCCAAAGCGGAAGAAGCCTCGAGAATAAAAACAGGAAAACAATATCTGTAAGTTCCTCAGATTACTTTTATGCCATGGAAAATCCTATACTTTGGCAGTAGATTTGCCACGTTGGAAATCTCCCCCGGCAAAATCCTTGCATGTACCGTGAGGCCTCTATAATCACCGGGAAAGAGAGCATCTAGTGTCTGAAGCTATCTTGATTCAAGTCGAATCGTAGGATATCATGCTGGACTTACCATTCCTAAGGCCTCCAAGATTCATCTTTGCGATGGAAGATGGAAGCCTCCCTTCTGTCTACAGGCATAAAAATACAGAAAAACGTGCATATCCCGAAGATCTACAAGTATAAAAGATGAATCCATTTCCGCCCCATCTCTGTAGACCCTTATCCAACAACTCAAACACCTCCGGCCACTCTGAGATCCGCACCATGATCACAAGACACAAATTAAAATGCAAGCAACCAGGGCCCCAAGAAGTACGAGAGACGATAGACGACCCGGTCTGGGTCTGGACAGCCAGAAACAGACAACGCGACGAGGATAATCTTATATCCCTACTCAAAGATCAACAAGCACCGAGAGGTGAAATTGGGCGCAAGTTAGGTCTTTTGCGTGCGGATGTCATGCTCGACGTAAACTGACCAGGATTACGTCTGCGTCTTCATCGACCATACCCAAGATACGGCGGCCATGCTCTGCATCAGAAACCATTTCGAGGTGCAGAGACGAACTGTCTAGAGTCCAAGCAGGTGAATGTAGGGGCCATCCATGGCCCCGAGAAAACCCTTTGGATGAGGATAAGCAGAGGATATGTTTCATGTTCTCCACGGACTACCATGCCGCCGAGCTGTTTGACACACAGTTACCTAACCTCATTTATGGAATGCTGTCTCTACCCGAATTATGCAACGTTGAGCTTCCGATTGAGCTGAGGGACGATGATGCCGATTGCTGTCTGGTATTCGAGGCACCGGAGTTCGAGTCAGCATATCAACCAAGCATGTTCAGAACCACGGTCACCCATGTGGTTTATTTAGGCCGGGATTAAACGGCTAGCATGGGGCCAGGTGGACTGACTGGTTTCGGTCTATTGATATATTTGTTGGAGGTGATTATTTTATAAAGATGGGAGAAAAATGACAATATGCACATCGTTGAACTTCTCGATTGATGTTATTATGCTTCTTTGAATATCATTTCGGTGCGCTATAAACGTCTTTGAGTTCATTCTCATTCTAGCATCATGGATACTGCAAATAAATATTTTTTATGCTCTAAATCTAGTGATAAAGCATACCTAGGAACGAACAATAATGATCAAAGCCTAATAATACGTATCTCGTACAACCACTTCTATAAAAGTAACAATGAACTCTCAACATCCAAGCCTTTGACCTTGACAACTACAACTTCTCAAGGCTAAACAATACATCACCCCCAAGCCCCTTAGGTATAAATACTTGCACATTCCCACCAGCTTCCACCAGCCCTCATAGCCAACCCTCCTCTCGATCCCTACCAAACCACAACCCTAACTCACACCGAACCAAACCACAACACATACTCCCAAGAAAGACCAGAACCACCAACCCCCAGAATGGCCACACTAAGCACACCCATCAAGCCTCTCAAACGCGCAACCGCCAGCGCCTTCGACGCCGAGCGCATAGAAACCCTCCGAGACGCCGGCCTCAGCGTCGAAACGCACACCAACACCGTCGCGATCTACCTCGACATTGACCCGTGGACGAACCCCCTGGACCCAGCGGATGTCGTTTTAGCTTCTAGACGGGAGCTGGAGCGTAGAATGACAATGGGTGAGGCGTGTTACGCCAATCCGAAGGGCAATCCTCCTCACCATCGCATTAGGGTGTATTGGGGTTTCCCGTCCGAGGCCCAGACGGCGGAAGAGGTGTTCAAGGAAGCGTGGATATACAATATGGCGTTTGAAGATGTAGCTGAGAAGGGGAAGAAGAAGTTTGGATTCCCGGCGTTGTTGGATGGGTGTTGTATGGTTGATGTTTTTGCTCCTGGTCGCTCCGGGGACGTCAATGATGTTTCTGTTACGGATGCTGGGTATTGTTCTTGGGAGGGTTTTCTTTCGAACGTTAAGCCTGCTTTCCCGAATAAAGACAATCCTGGGACTTATTGTGGGGTTTAGATGAGTGGTGAATGGCATGATTATTGTTTGGTTTAGCTAGAAGCATCTCAGATTGAACATTGCAGAACTCAATTCATAAAGCTAGTGATAATAACAAAACCGTTAATGAGTGTGTCCAAGTCACCATTGATGGGGAGACTGCCACTCTATTGCTGAGTCTAACATAACATTGTTGTGCAAATGCAGTCTATGCATGCCAAAGAACATAGGGTATCTTTCATGTCTTCGTAACAAGTCATTTCTCTTTCTTCTTCGTCCGTCCTGCTTCGGTAGAGCCATGAAATCGTTGCTCTGAGCGTCGTGTTGACGCCCATAATCTTACTGCAAGAGAATATTTAAATCAATTATGATGGGTTCGGCGTCCGTCGTTGGAATACATGGAGTGAATTATGTTGAATAGCCATCAATTCGATTCCACCATCCGGTTGCGCAGAGCCAGCACATCCATAGGCTGAGAATCACCGCCTGCCCATGCGGTCTTGATGGCTTTGATCAATCCCCAGACTGCGTTTCGGGCTTCTTCACGGCTCGCCCCCGCATGGAGCATGGATTCGTACGGGGTATGTGTGTGTCGAATATGAGCTTCTACCGCCAAATCAGCTTTGCGTTCATCCGATTTGGTCGCCGTGCGTCCCACTCGGCCGGAACCTTTGAGGAATGCGTGATTGAGAATCGCCTCCAGAGATTCCGCGGGCATTAATGGGAATTGAGTGCAGAGGAGTTTTCGAGAGTGAGCCAGGTCTTTCTCGTCGCGAAGTTTGACAGCATTGGCGCGCATCTCAGCGGTCGCAGCCGCAGACTTGAGAACATCGGCGTAGACGTCAGATGGTACACGGATACCGAGGGTCCTCTTCCCTGTCTTGTCCTGCAGCTGGTTAGAACCTTAATCGTTAACGGGGCAACATCATCCCTTACAAAAACGGTATAGACTGTGCGCTCAGATTCCTTCGTGTTCGTTCGACAATTGCGAGTAACATAGACATCGCCCTTGGGAACGAACACATAGCCTGTGGCAAATGGTTCCTTTTCAAAACAGTTCTGGACGCGAACTCTTGTTAGCGAGTCATGATTCTTACATACGCTAGCAGCTGCAGGTTAGGCAAGGGATAGGCGGAGAGGGTTGCAAACCGCAACCCAGCATTTAATAGCGCAGGAAAGCACACACACCTTTTCGAACGGCTCCGTTGAGCGGGGGATCAAACCGAACTTGGAATACTTCGAAGTCCGTCCCCCAACTTTACGCTCTGCGTGGTTTGTTCTGTTGTTACTACCGGCACCGAAGAGCCCTCCACGGCCACGTCTGCTCGTGAGACTATTTCTGCGAGCGTGAGCTAGGATGGACTGAGGCGATTTCGGCGGAGTAAAGGTTTTCGGATGATTCCTTCGGCGGCCCCCCAATCTCCTCGGAGCACGTCTCCGGGAGATTCTGTTCGCAGACACCATGTTCTTTTCCAAATGGAGACTAGATAAAATATGGTGAAGATCAAGGGCGAGATCCAGCTTAATTTAGAGAGTGGCCACAATATGATATTCGTAATAATAGATGGTTCTGAAGTGCTTGATGTACTAGTCTCGAGTTCGGCTGCTATCATCGAACTAGTAATAACACCAAGGGATTGATAAGGGAGAGAAAGAGCGACGGCCGACACAAACGGAGAAACTAGAAGGTGTCGCCATGACGTGGACATGTAGCTTGACGTAGTCCGTTTTAATAATCCATTTTGGGGATCAAGCCTCGCGGCATTCAATCATGCAATGAGTATGGAGTATGGGTTATGCATAAAGTACTAGTAGTATGTATGCCAGATGAGCGATCTTCGCTTTTCTGCCCAAAACCCTCGCGTATCAATTCCGAGCGGTCACCGATTCCGCGGGGAACTGGTGGCTGAGGGCTGTGGCTGGTACCTGTATGCCTGAGGTGTCCGCGACGTATAGACCTTTTGAGGACGTCAGATTGGTCCGGAATCCATCTGACAGGTACAGGTCCAAGAACTCCACACTCTCGAGAGCAAGACTGGTGGGGAAACAATGGCATTATCTGGCTTACTAAGACCCTCTGTTATGAGTCCGCAGTGGTTGGAGTTCCCACTGTCACTTCTGCGGGTTAGTATAGAGTATACCCGGAGGACTTGAATACTACCAGCAGAATAGCCGACCGATAATTGTCTGAATAACAGTATTAGAACCGATACATTGAACCATGAAAGACGGATGTACCTCATGGGAATAAGCTTTTATGCTCTAAGGCCCAGCTCGCCTAGCTGATTCAAGTAAGCAGCACTTGACCTGTCAGACGAAGTTTACCAAGGTGCTATGAGCTGACAAAACACGGTTGGCAGTCTCCGACATTACGAATTACAGATGCTGGTCCTGTTTGTTGAATCATTTTTTTCTAAACTCTCGAAGGGACGTGAAGGGATCTGTTCAGCACCTTGCTCATAGTTGAAGGTCGACCGAGTTCTGTTTTATACTCGAAAGAGCTCTGCGCAATACATGGGGAATGGATCTTCAATTATTTGTTGTCACCATCCTGACCACAGGTTCCTGAAGACAGTTTCTAGAATGGTGGCAACATTTATACTGGACTCGCAGTCCGATAGTCAAATCGAAACCGTTCCCGTCGACCCAGATAGAAGGTGGTAGAGGATTGGAAATCCCTCCATCAAAAACTCTTTTCCTTCTGGTTCACTCCGAGGCTTATTCAGAGCTAGCATAAAATGATGTACCTGGTAGTTATCTCAGTGATGCCTGACCACAGAAGCTCGGGTGTCATGCTATAGCTTCTGTTTTCGATCTTGTTGGCTGGCCTTCTTTTGATCTAACCGCCCATTTCAAAAGCGGCAGGCTGTGTAGTATCTGTAATATATGGGCTGTTTTGTAAATGGTGAGTTTTCAGTGTTCTCCTCGACCTTCCGTTAAATATAGATACTAGCTGGACACAATGCTCCAAGGCCATCAGCACGAAGATGCTGTTCGTTGATGGTCTCTTTTGAAGCTACTTTCCTTGCCGACCGACTTATCAACATTCCGCCCTTTCATGGCAACACTTGAATAGTCGATGTTCACGTTTCTACTGGTAAAAGCAAGTTGTGGTCCCGTTCCAGCGAGAAATGCTGGAAATTAAGCCTTGGTGTATTCAGAGTACTTTGCAGGCGGGCTTCATACGATCGTAGATACATCATTATGTTTTGAAAAAATGGTAAATCTACGAAGTATACCAGATTCCAGACATTAATGTACGATACGTGTACTATGTACTATCAGGAATACGAATTGATTTTGGTATCATCCTGCATCTTACAATGAGCAAAGCCAGATATCAGAAAACTAGGGCCATGGGCTCCACCTAGTCTTAGAAAGAGAAAAGGACGAAATATGGAAATGCTAGAGCGATAGACCAGTCAAGGTCTGTCTACGCAACCAACCAATGAACCCAATAATCCAGACGGGATAAACCAGTCATTTGTCCTACAAGACCGTGAATGCATAACCAACAGAAGGATCACCATGGATACTATCTATATCTAGAATACAAAGTTACAAACACCTCCAGTCGAAGCCACAACCTAATACACTTCCACTGTGAAGACAAAAAGTGAAGACAAGAGAACCAAAGATCCGATAAAGGGGCTAGTATGAATCAAATCTTGCATGAGTGTGTGTTTCTATCTAAATAGTCCATTCGAGATAGTCCAAAAAGAAAAGGACATGATGCGCACTTCGACGATCGGGCCATGTGATTTGTCAAGCGTTGGGATGCCGCCCATGGTATCCCAAAGCAACGCTGTTCTAGGGGTGCAGCCCTAGAGGGGTAGTGGGACAAATAAGAGACAATCGTATCCCCAGGAACCTTAACCCGCAGGGGCAATAGGGGTTCTGTACGGAATCGTACGTAGTATGTACAGATATCAGATCTCAAGGATCTACCCGGCACGAGGGAGAGACATGTCGATGCAAGGTGCGGTGGGCACCTGCCAAAACACGATGTGACTACTAGTATGATCGATCTTCGAGCATGAGATCGAAAGTCTGTTGGTGCTTGACCATGTCTTGGGGATTTCACATTTTGGTTTAGTTTATGAAGAATCGTTCTATAGAGTTTCCTTGGGCCGGTCCAAATCGTGCATGTTGGAAGTTAATTTTTCCGTCGCTTATCAAAGAACCACTATAGATAACTTTGAACGATAAGCCATTGAGAGTTCAAGATTGAGATTAGATCCTCCTAAACCGGACTTGTCCGAGCCGAATCCAGCCGGTTGGGAATGGAAATGGTCAATCGAAGCGAGAGGTACCCAGTCAATGTTTCGCGTAAGATATTTAAATTCCTAGAGTATCCTGCCCATGATAGCATCAAGACGCGACTGAGGGGTGTGCCAAAGCATCTCGGTCATGTTCAATACTACTCCCACGCAACTGTGGTGGCAGGAACGGGGGAAATATAAATAGGGCCGCCGGCACAGCTGGCAACTTGACCAAAGCGGTATGCAGGATGTTGATCGCTGAAAGAAGACCAGCAATATTGATCTTGGCAGATCGAGCTCCTTACCGATGAACTCAACTTTACTCGCCAGGTCCACCGAACTCGGGGAGTGGCGTGGTGAGAACGAAGAAATAAAAAAAAGAAATCCAAGAACAGGTGGTTAGGCAATCACCCAGGCTGCAGCGCCGCCATGTCAGGGGGGATGGCCATTATTCATCGAGCGTATGCACGATGTACAGCTATTACTAGTACTGCGGGATTACACCGCAGGCCGCTAGTTCGCTGCAGGTCCCAATGCTCGCGTGCAGCACTAGCCATCTTCGGTTCGCATTGTTTGCTGTTGCTGTCAAGACTTTAAGTTAGGAGTCATACCGACCGTGACGAGAATCGCTGTGGGGGAAGGAGATGGCCGGGTGGAAATGGAATAGCTGGATTTTAGTCGTAGCTTCATAATTTAAACGTCACACACACCCTGGAGCAACCTCGGAAGGGGCATATCCAATTTCCCAGGAGCCATGCTGACGCCCTGACAGTGAGTGAATACACCGTACTACGAGTAGTAGTGCTGACCGGGAGTTTCGAGCCCCATCAGGCTGGCCAGACAGGGGGCAACTTGGAAAGCGCCAGTCGAGAGTCTAGAATGTCGCCTCATGTCCGATCGTCTGAAATGTGGTTAGGCCCAAACGGGTAATATTAGTTGGAGTCGGTCACGGGGGGAAGGAAGGGTGATGAAATTGAAATCGCCGGGGGAACTCTAGCGGTCTAGATAACGAGAATCATTCCTCGAATAAATAGTCTTTCACCTCAATTAAATATTCCGAAACTAACGGTTGGAACTGTAATCGCTAACGTCATCATTTGTCCGTTTTCTGTCAATTACGAAGAGAATGAATCCATAATATTAGTTAGTGAGTTCGTTCAATAAAGTAAAGACGCCTCTTCCGGGGAAAAAGGTGCCCTGGGTATCGATTTCAGGGAAACGCCGAACGCGTACGAGGTTCATAGTAGAAAGTACCACCCGGATGTCGTCATTCGGTTCCATCGTTCTCCAGTCCTGAAGCCCGTGGGGGGCCCAGAGCCGATCGAAAGAGGAGGCTGGAGCTGAAAAAAAAAATTAAAATTAAAATAAATCCAAAACTCCAACAATCCCAAACTACCAAAAAAAAACCCCCCCCCCAGGCCTGACTTTGGGGCGAGAGGCCACTGGTTGGCCGACGGGTTGAAAGGGAGTCCGAGGGTCAGTCCGTCGTCGAGCAGTCCAGTAACTAGCAGTTAGTCTACGTCGTCTTGTAGGAGTATAACTTCTGACTAGGGTAGTAACCAGGGTCAGTCTTGTCGTCACCGAATGGGGTTTGGATCGGCGTCGGACCTCGTAAGGAGTTTCGATTTTATTCAAACCTTATGCTCTCTCGTTGTCGAGTGATTCTTTTTCATTTCTCTCAATCCTCTCGTTCACGAGAGGAAAGCAGCACACCTTTTGGTCACGGAGGTGGCTCGTTTCATGCGGAGAGAAGGATATAGTATAGTATGATACTACCTCGCTGGGCCAAAAAGGACCTTTACGGAGTACTACTATAGGTCCCAAGGGCCAAAAGAGGAGACGGGCTGCAAGTCAGACCAACCAAAACCAGCCAGCAAATAGATCGTGCTCGAATGAAATGATGGAGCCCAGACGATCCACGGAAAGGCAGGCGGCCGTTCCTTGTCTCTGGAACCAATGACGCTCCCAGACGGGCTTAATTCGTCGAACAGTGAGATCAATCATCTTGGGATATCAACTTTCACTTTGCATGTTTCCCTGGGGTAGTAGGGTTACGCTTTTCCGTTGTAGACATTCGAGTCAGGTACACACACACACACCCTCTCTCTCTCCTTTTGCAGTTCCATTGTTCTTTTGTATACTCTTTCCGTTTTCAAATTTCTCTTTCTTCCGGTCATTTTGCTTGATTTGTCCCACCCGCGGGAGAGGTACCGGTTGGATTCGTAGTATCGGATGTATATCCATCGTACGTCAACTTTTTCTGGGAGTTCTGTAATTATTGTATGTACACTTCTCTTGGACAACCATGGCAACTGCAAAAAAACCTCCCCATTCACCAGACCCGACCCTACACAGTTCCAGAATTCCGAGTTCCCTTGTTATCCACCCATACAACACAGCTGACACACATACACACACACACAACCCTAAACTGGAGTATAACGGTCAACCGAGGACCGTCAACGCATTTCCTAGGATGGTAGTAGCCTTGAGCTATCCATGTCTGCCTCATCTCTGTTCCTTCACCAACCGGTGTCGTCTCCACCGAACGAGACATTAGCCCTCGAAAAGTGGAGGACGATCGGACGGTGAGGCTTTTTGATTTGATTAAACCCGTATGGCTCTTTTTTGGTTGGCCGCAGCCTGATCGAAGTATTACCCGGAACGGATTAAAAGTACCTGTACTAACTAACTGTTATTTTCCCCAGCAGATCCGGATCTCGTTTTTATAGGTATTTTTATAATTCATTAAATAAAAAATTTTGTAGTGCCAAAAAAAAAAGGTCTCCATTCAGTGGATCTGCGGATACAAAAAGAAAATAAAAAATAAAAAGACAGTAATAAAAAAAAAACCTGTCAAATCATTACTAAATTACCAACAGAGAAAAAGAAAAACATTCGAAAAAATCCCCTCTCTTTGCAACCAATCCTTCGGTCGAGCTTGATATCTTCCCCTTCTTTCACAACGCTCTTCTTCTTCCACTTGACTGTCAACTTGTCTCTGTCTCTGTCTCTGTCTCGGGTCAAAGAATAGTCGATCATAAAGGGCTTCCCAGCCAGGTCACACCGTACGCATTCCTCCACTCTCTCCCTTTGTCCAGGAGAGCTCCCATCAGAACCTTCCTACCAACCTTCGACCACCTTCCCACTCGCCCTATCTTCACTCAGACCTCCTCGCCTCTTGGTCTTTCTCCTGGGGCCGCCGATTACAAAGATAGAGGATTATGCTCTAATTTCCCGTTCCTTGAATTTTTTTTTTCTCATTTTATTTTCTTTCCTGAGGGGTTCCTTCGTCAATTTCGTCTCTCTGAGCTAGGTGGCCTTCTAGCTTCGGCTTCAATGAGCTTGTGGAGGTGTACATTCATCGGCCAATCGATCCCTACCGAACCCCTCCACTTTCACATTCCGGACGGCTCCCAAATATCTGGACATCGCCCCAGAGGGTTGCCTGGCAGCTTGTGTTGAATGGTTGCTAGGATCACTGCGTTGCTGACATGAGTTGGGATCACCCTGTCCACAGGTATGTTAGTCAATCTATCTACTCCGTGCCTAATTCCTTTGCCCCCAGGCGGGGCTTGTTTCTACACCCACTAGTTCCGTATCGAAATACTGTGACAGATTCTGTCGTCTTGCCTAAATTGTCCCAACTCCCATTGTATTTTCATTTTGTTGTGTGGCGTACACCCAATTGAGACGGTTGGGAAATTGGTGTTGGTGGTTTGCGGAGCTCCAAACGAGCTCCGTCTCATTACTCCGAGAGATGAAACTGACCGAGCCTGCCATCATGTTCAGCTTCAGCTATCCCAACGGCGAACCTCAGACACCGACGAGGACCCCTCCGACCACGATCTTCGACGATTCGGCCTTCCAAACCCCCAAGCTCGAATCGAGCTTCTTCGACCCCAGAGTCACCTGGGACACCTCGGATCCATATGCTTCGAGCCCAGAGTTCCTCCGAACCCCCCAGAAGTTCGGATTGAGTACACCGTTGAATAACCCGCTCCGACTGCCCAACACGGGCGTAGAGTCAGCCAATGGACGGAACCTGAAGGAATCAGAGCAGGAGACGGACACAGCCAAGCGCATCCGGGCGACCAAACCCAATGGACATATTGAAGACGAAGGTCCCCGAACGGTGGAATCAACCAAATCGGCTGCCTCCATGCAGACCCCGCCGCCGAGCAGTGCTTCGAGGAGAAAGGTGACCGGGCTGGAGAATGTCAGTGGGACAGGACGACGGCCGTCGGCCTCAAGCGCTATCGGTGGCCATCTGGAAACTCCAAGTCGTTTGATGGGAGCGTCCCCCAGACTGTTTGGGGATCTCCAAACGTCTCCGGACCCCTTCCAGCTGGCCGGGATTGATCCATCCGCGTCTCCTTTCTTTCCGCAGCAGAGACTGTTCTGGGATCATGACCTCGAGCCACAAGGCGGCGACTTGGGCTTGTCCGGAAGTAATATGGACTTCTTTGATTCCCATACGACGGAGTCATTTCACATGAACCCGACCTTCTCCCAGGCCCCTCACATTCCGCAATTGCCGTCGATTGAGGGAACCCTAGATCTGCCGGAGTTCAACAGCAATACATACGGTCTCACCTCGGCGGCACCCACCGATGCTGCCTTGTTTCCCGCTCCTTTCTCGACCTCCCCCCGTATCCCCATTCACAAGGCGGAAGACCCCGCCATGTTTTTGAGCTCTCCGGCCCGTCGTTTCGGAGGGCCCCAGCCTACCCCGGACAAGAGACTTTTCTCGAGACCGGGACGGCAGCCCTACCACCACCAGACCGAAGAATCTAAAAGGGAGCAGCTTCGACGCACGCAGAGTGTGCACCAGAAGCTGCCCACGTACATCGATGACGATGACGACGATTTCACTCCTCGGCAGGCACGGCCGACGCTGACTCGGAGTCTCACCCAGAGTGCTCTATCCGCACAGCGTCCCGGGTTCGGTGGAATGATGTCGTCTGCGTGTGGTATCCGGAAGAGCCCGTCGAAAAGATCCTCTCCCACCAAACCCCAACGGCAGTCCTTACAGCGCTCTAATTCCGTCGCCGCTAGTCTTCCCCGCCGCTCCCAGTCCGTTGTCCTTCGGATTGGCAAGGACGGTCGAGCTAAGGCAGAGATGCAGCCCGTCACCGAAGCCCCTACCGGGCTGTCGGACCCTCTGACCGGGATGGACTTGGATGGTTCCACGACCGAAAGCGAATATGACTCGACCGAATTGTCGGAATATCCCACCGTTTCCAGCCGGAATCCGTCGATGACCTTTTCTGACTCCGGCTCCCGACCACACTCCAAGGGCTCCTACACCTCTACCGCAGCTTCATCCCAATCCGGCCGGGCGTCGCCTTGGAACGGCTCCTCTCGGGGTCTAGCCAGAAGGCCAACGTATCGACAAGGGCTGGATGACTGGAAGCGTACGCCAAAGCGGCAATCCATGATCCTCCCGTCCGACATGGCCTACCGCAGCGCCAGTTCGATACCGGCACCCCTCGCTGATTCCGAAGAAGAATCCGGTGATGCCCAGCATGCACTCCGCAAGGTACTCCAGGAGAGAGGCCGCATTCCTCGGTCCCACACGGTCAACTTCGGCTCCCGGGTCAACCGATCCTCACGCTCGTTGGCGCATCTCCGTTCCTCACCACCCCGATTTGGTGCCGAATTGGATCTCAATCTGCAGGCCCCGAACACGTCCCCCACGACCATGACGGATCCTGACCTGGCCACCCCAAGCACCGACCGATACAGCAACCCAAGCAATGGAACCAGATGTATCTGCAACTCCATGGACAACGGTGGCCACTTGATGATTCAATGGTATTTACCCTCTCCACGAAGCCTTGCACGCAAACCAGGAAACTGATCTGATTTAGTGAATCGTGCAGCCACTGGCTACATACCAAGTGTGTCGGTCTGGAGCGAGCCAACTTGCCATCGGTCTACGTTTGTGTCTTCTGTACCCATACTCCTTCTCGGAGGAATCGCATCCGGGTCTGTCGGGAGCGTTGGCCATGCACCAATGTCGCCATTGGCTCACAAATCCTATCGATTCCGATAGAAGAAATTATTGACGATGAACCCCACATCCACAGGCAAGCAAGCAAGCAATTTTGCGTGCCTGTCATGGATGGATCATGACACGATTCGCGTCAGCTTTTCCCCTCGGCCCTCACGGATGAGGTCCCGAGACTGACGGCCACACTCTTTCGCGTTTTCTTTTCTCTTTTTTTTTTTAACGGGTCTCCTTTGTTCGTTGTGCGATAACCTTAGACATACCCCCCCCATATTTCCTTGAGACATGTGTTGTTGGCTCACCATTGTACATTGGTGGCTATGTTATTATGCATCCCTGGTGAGATACTGCCGTTTATCATTTATTTTCCTAATTTTTTGTATTAATTGTCAGGCGAGCGGCCTACGTGATACCTATGTACTACTGTAACTAGTGACTTTGGACAAAATCAGGAGGGCGCCCGTGGCCCATCGACTGGATAGGACCGAGTATTGAATGAACTGTACTTAATCGATGCCTACTGTGAATGTTTTGTGCCTCCGTGTAAAAGAAAGCGTGCCGGGGCGGCTATTGTCGGATGGAGATCCGGACCTGAAATCCACTGCAAAGGCGGTGACGGGACCCTTGCCGACCCTCTGGAATTGGCGGGCTGTCATTGGTGGACCTGGTGCCTTATCGGGCTCACCGCCTCCGATAGCGCGAGTGGTTCCTGTGAATGATTTTCTTTCTTCCCCGAGTGACTCTTTTTTTCCCCCCTCGCTCCCTCCAGGATTCCTTCGCCAGAGCTGCTGTCTTTGCCCTCCGTCACGCTCGCTCTCCGGCCATGTCCAGCTCCCTTCCTGGCAATCGGGATCTCCCTCCCTCTCAGTATGACCTGAGTACATACTGGGGCCGTGTGCGACACTCGGCTGACATCGCCGATCCGAGGTATGGCCCCTCCAACCCACCATGACTGAGAGCCCTGCCTGGCTGCAGCCCAGCATGATGGGGTTCATGCGCCCGTTTGACGTCGACTAATGTTCACTAGGATGTTGTTTATCTCCTCGTCGGGGCTGGAGAGTGCGAAGCAGCTCATCTCCTCCTATAAGCAGAGCCATGTTCCCGTTATGACCCCCGAGTTGTGGCGTGCGAAGAAGGTGGTCGATTCCACCCTGCATCCAGGTCCGTTGCCCCCATGATATATCCTGCATAGGTCTAACCAGTCTTCTTAGACACTGGCGAACCCGTTTTCCTTCCCTTCCGCATGTCCTGCTATGTCCTGACCAACCTTGTGGTGACGGCTGGCATGCTGACGCCCGGGCTGCAGGTATGAATCCTTGTGTGACCCACGGCAATGTCGTCAGCTACTAACATGAACTGGTCAGACCACTGGTACACTTCTCTGGCAGATTGCGAACCAGTCGCTCAACGTCGCCGTCAACAACGCAAATGCGAACAAGTCGACCCCTTTGTCCTACTCCCAGATGGCCAAGTCATACCTGATGGCTGTTTCGGCATCGTGCTCGGTGGCACTGGGTCTGAACGCTCTCGTGCCCCGTCTGAAGGGCTTGTCGCCCAGCACTAAGCTCATGCTCGGCCGACTGGTGCCTTTCGCTGCCGTGTCCAGCGCTAGCGCCCTGAACGTGTTCCTTATGCGCGGCGAGGAGATCCGCCAGGGTATCGACGTCTACCCAGTTCTGTCGGAGGCTGAGAAGAAGAAGCGGGAGGAGACCGGCGAGCCGATCCAGAGCTTGGGTAAGAGCAAGACGGCCGCCACCATCGCTGTGGGTGAGACTGCGGTCAGTCGTGTGTTGAACGCGACCCCGATCATGGTCGTGCCGCCGTTGGTTCTGCTCCGGTTGGAGAAGACAGCTTGGCTTCAGGCTCGGCCCCGTATGGTGCTGCCCCTGAACCTGGGATTGATCTTTGCTACATCCCTGTTTGCCCTGCCGTTGGCGCTGGGAGCCTTCCCGCAGCGCCAGGCCATCAGCGCGCAGTCTTTGGAGGAGGAGTTCTGGCAGAAGGGTGGCAAGGACGGGATGGTTGAGTTCAACCGGGGGATGTAAAGCTCCCCCGTTTTGTTTTGCATGGGTTGACATTTGGGACACACCGCTTTGTTTGGTTGCTTTTCTTCCGTTTCTATTACCCTTTTGATGTTGGCGCATCATGGACAGAGAAGGTTCCGTCCGTATATACAGGCTATGGATAGATTACATAGATATGTTACTTTCTTATTGAACGGCTTATAGAGTCACAGATGCTCTACTTTGCAAAGTCATCCATATGCTCTCCCCAGTGCAAAGCAGCCCTAGTTACGTCGTAGGTATATCCCTCCCACTGTAGCAACGTCTAGAACCGCAGAGCAATCCAAGCTACATCGCATACTTCGTCCGGCCAAGACACTCCAAAAGGAAATGCCCAATGGTAATCAGAATGCCATACGCACGTTGCATTGACAATCCAGGGACCGGAGAACGAACCTGTACTCCATCCGCCAACACAACCCTTAATCCCCAGATCTCCTCCACCCCAAATACTCTAGCCATCATATAGTTTCTATTTCGGACCCCCAGAATACGCATGGTACAGGGTATCTCACCAGAAAGCAATTCCAAGTCCATCCCTTCTCTTCTCGAAGGAAATCAGGGTCAGAATCCAAAGGATGTGTGACGCGACTACCCAACCCTCTGCCATTATTGCCAGAAATCCAATCCCAATTAGGCTCTAGTCTATCCACATTCAGTCTTCCACAAGACATTCCAAGCATGGCTGCATATCGGTAAACCCTGAACAGTCTACGAATTACCAACTGCAATTCAACTTGGATCAATATATATATATATATATACCTCCAACACAACTCACCGAATCACAAACCCAAGAACACCAATACAACCAACCAACTATACAAATACTACACATCCATCCATCCTTTCAATCATACATCCCCAATAAGACAATCTATATCCCCCCCCCCCCCCACATCCCCCGTAACCAGTCCCGCTGATAGATAACTGAACAGACGCACATAACTGACTCAACCCCCCCAAAATGACTCACCACTAATCTATTTTCCAACATAAAAAAACCACCTCACATCACCTGAACTCAACCTGGACACACCAAGCAAGCCCACATCGGCAAACCTGTGTTTTTTTT
>NW_019170150.1:0-73053 GCF_001792695.1 Aspergillus bombycis | reverse complement strand
CTTGTGCTTGTGCTTGCGCTTGGGCCTTGGCCTGCGCTTGGGCCTGGGCCTGAGCTTGAGCTTGAGCCTGAGCATGAGCCTGAGCCTGAGCCTGAGCCTGAGCCTGAGCCTGAGCATCTGTGGCGTATACAGCCGGCGTTTGACCATTCACTTGTTTCGCTGATATCGCAGGAGATACAGTCGCCTTGGGTTGCTTCGGACGTCGCTTGGTTTTAGTCTCTTCCGCGTCTGGCTCTTGGACTGAGAGCTCTGCACTTCCCCCCATGGTTGACGGCGTTGTCGACTGCGGCGGTCGTTGCTGGTGTTGTTGCGCTTGTTGCGCATACTGTGCTTGTTGCTGCGGCTGATATTGGCGTTGCTGGTAAGCTTGTTGGAACTGGTGCTGCTGGGCCTGTGATTGATATGGCGAGCGCTGGGCCTGCTGCGATTGGTACCGAGCATGCTGCTGATAGGACTGCTGTGCTTGCTGTTGCGCTTGTTGCTGGACCTGTTGTGCCTGTTGAGCTTGCTGTTGCTGGAAAGTTTGCTGCACTTGCTGCTGGTAAGGCGACTGTTGCGCTTGTGCTTGATACTGAGGCTGGGCCTGAGCTTGTTGGTAGGGAGACTGCTGAGCTTGCTGGTACTGTGCTTGCTGCTGCGGTTGATACTGAGCCTGTTGCGTTGCCTGATACTGCGCCTGCTGCTGGTACTGATGCTGCTGCTGGGGCTGAGCTGCGGCCAACATGGGCGACGCGGTCGTGGGAGTTTGCGCCGGGTGGGTATGCGTCGTCTGTCGGTGTTGATACTGCGCATGTTGCATGCGGTCCATCGACTGCTGCGGCGATGACAAGCCCATGGCATGCGCGTGCGGCGACATGGCCGCCTGGGCGTTCATGGCCGCCGCGGGGTGCCCGCGAAAACTAGCCATGGGATTCATATTCCTCTGCAAGCTCTGCAGCGACAGATAAGGGTCTTTTAACTGACTTACAGACTCGGCACCTCGAGAGAGCAGATCGGATGAACCTGGGGCGGGAAATGGCCAGGGAAGGAAGCGAAATTGCCGGCCGTGGGAATTCCCACTAGCGGCGCCGACGACGACGGAGTCATCTTGCGAAGATCTGGAGAATGAGCTGCCAAATCGGTTTGCTGTTGACCGCGCAGAAGGGAATTGTTCCCGGCGATACCACTGTTATGGTGTTGATGCGTGGCAGTGGCAGCCGCAGCCGCAGCAGCGGCCCCCATCGACGGGGACTGGAGATGTTGCTGCTGTTGAGGATGGGCATTCTGCTGAGCTTGCCGTTGCTGGTGAAATGAATGACCCCCATATCCCATCATCTTAGCGGTGATATGAACCCAGGGAGGGTTGAGTAATTTCCGCGCTATCTGTATGCCTTCTTCTTTCTTTTTAGATGGACCGTCAGACTTTCAGATAGCAAACATGTGACCACCGCGTCCCGACGCGGTATGCACGGTGAACGGACGCTCCCAATCGGTAATTGACGGCTGGAGAATTAAATTCCAGATCCACCGAGATTCACAGGACGGGACCAGCTCGCAGCAATTGACCGAACTCTCCCAGGGAAAAACGCGCGCACCTCGAGCGCGTATCAGTTGGAGAGGAAGATTTGCCGTGGAGAGTCGGCAATTTGCACCTGCGAAAATGATATGGGGGATTGATTGGTGGCCTTAGGCTGAGATTCTACGGTAGACGGTTGGCTCCGTGGCGCAAGTTGTTGGGGAAGGCAGAAAAAAAAATAAAAAAAAAAAAAAAGGGAAAGAAGTATTAGAAAATTACCCCCCAAAATAATACAAGGGGAGAAAAACCCACTGCGCCCGAACCACCTGCGAAGGTGCCAAAGGAACAGAGGACGAACACACGGTGATGCCCCAGGGAGAAATGGGATTCTTCCGACGTAAACTCGATGGAAATGTTCAGCTATACTGGAATCTGGGGAAGAGCCAAGCGGATGATTTGTTTGGGATCGCAAGATCACCGGCGTGGTTCTTTTTTCGCCCTTTTTTCGATTTTTTTGGATTTTTGAATTTTGAATTTCCATTTTTTATTTTTAATTTTTTAGCTTCCCTCCACATCACGTGATGTATGGCCATGCTGGCCACTCATCGCTCAGCCACACCACTCGATGGACTGCGGTCACGACAAAAATACGAAAGGCGTGTGAGTTGAGGGCACGGAGGGAATACGCGAAATCTCGACCAGAAGAGGCGCCAGGGTCGAGATGGATGTTTCTTTCTTCTTTTCTCTCTTTCGAAACAAAAACATTCCCGGGCGCAGAAAAGGGTTGTGGTCTGCACTAAAGAATAAAGTCCTATGGGCTAAAATCAAAATTAAAATAAATCAATAAATAAATAAATAATTTTTTAAATACTTTTTCATTTTTTTTATTATTTATTAAATATTTAAATATTTAAATAAAATAAAACAATTCAAAATAGATCCCCATATTATATCACTGACAGACCCTTTCCACCTATAAGATCTAAATCTCTCATTTAAGCTTATATTACCAAAATGTCCGGTTCGATTGTTGCATTTCTTTCTCGACTTTTTTCTTGCTTGGTTGATGGTGGTTGAAGGCATCATCCACGATCCTCGAAACCTTCACCAACGCAACGCAACACACACATATACACACACAAAAACTAAGTAAAAATCTTTTTAAAAAAAATTAAAAAAGAATTACATTCGAGAACCAGAATGTAACAATAATAAACCCAATCTTATCTTCCCCAGTAGTCTAATTTGATAATTTTATTTACTTTTTCCCCTTTGATGTGCATTAGAAATAATTTATTAAATTATATATACTATTCAAATATTCTTTTCTACCAACCACTTTTCTTAATTGTGTAGTATACAATATACACCCTACTAACCGGGTGTCAAAAAAAAATAAATAAAAAATAAAAAATAAAAGAGAACTATAAGGGACCCACAACAATATACTGTACACTACAGTACCGATCTGTTACGCAGCTCTGGTCGCGTCTTTGTCCTCCTCTTTGCTTTTCAAGTTCGCTAAACACGGCGCGACAAACAACTGTCCGGATACCACTCCCATGAGCGTCCCAACGCTCACAACAATCCATAATACAACCACGCAAAGCGAGACAATCTACCGGACGTTAGCGCGAAATTCGTCGACAAGAAGCGTAAAAGAGCACATACTGTCCCAAGGATTCTAAAGAACTCCGATGGCAATTCTGTGCCCATTTCACAGGTACAGGTGGCGAAGACACCCAGGGGAAATGTGAACCCCCACCATCCGATGTTGAACGGAAAGCTCTTGCATCGAACAATGGATGCCAGGGCGAAAAAGAGCCAGACAAGTGCGAAAGCCCAGAGAATCAAGGCGACCAAGAAGCCTACTGTGTAGAAGACATCGCCGGATGATGCCTGAAGTGTGTGCGTTTGAGGGAAAATGGTCTGTGCGGCTTTACCCAGTTTCAAGATCCTACAGACGTTAGAATCTACGTGCACTCTGCTGGGGAAAAGCGCCCTTACCCAAAACCGCCTTGGCTCAATGGGCCCAGAGGCAAGAAAACGCTGACGATCACCGCCTTGGGCGGAATCTTGTGCAGAGTCAGTCGCTGTAGGTAGATCACCATGACCATCATGGCCAGTGGAAGTCCGATTCCCCACAGGATATACGAAACGATCACAGTCCAGAGCGCATGTTGCGGATTGGAGAGAACACCCGCCACGATGCCGCCGGAAGACCCGGCAACGACGCAGCTGACAATGGGGAGGAGCCAAACCGCGGTCATGGATGAGAGTTGCGTTTCGCCTCCATGGGCCATCCTAGGATACATTTAGTGTCGTTCAACTCGCGATTTGGAGGGAACATGTGACGTACAATGAGAATGGCAGCGAGAGAGCGATAATGACTGAGAGGATGGCGTCAAATATCCACATCCCCCAGGCGAAGTTCTTGGCCCATTCCCCCCAAGCTGGGACGCAGACGAAGCAAAACATATTAACAATAGTGGCAAAGCCCATTGGAAACGTCCCAAGGAACATAGACTGAACCGGATGGGTAATCATCACAGTGAAAATCTCCGGGTATAACGAGTACCGGAGGACGGTGATGACACATCCTATCGCGAAGAGAAGAACGTTGAAGGCAAAGATCGCAACAGAGATCCAGTAGAGCCATTCACCGTTATAGGGCAGGGTATTTAGTAGGATTGAAACAATGCCTGTGCCCATCGTGACCGAAAACCACCTGTATCCAAGGTTTAACAAGAATGTTCTCCCTGAGGAGAGGATTTGAGGCTTACGAAGGGGTGAAATTGCGAACCACCTTCCTCCAGCCCATATCATGTTTTGTGAGTGGGGATTGTCCTGGGCTTCCGTTTGAACTAGCCATGACTCGATGTCGATTTTCAGCCTTGAGCTGTTTGATGTCTGGGGTTGCGGGAGAGTTTTATTGACTCGGAGACATCCGTTGCCACCCGTTTCCTAAAACAATCATTGACGTTACGATGTCTATCATCTCTTGGTTTGTCTACGGTTACAGTCAGGTTATATACACCATCATGACCTCTACAGCTTAACCTGTGAGTCATTGGTGCTCACTCTTGGATTTCTATATGATCATCTCATCCGAGACATAACAACTCGGCCGAGAGCATCGGCGACGGTTGCGGGAACCACGAAAGGAGGTTCACAGGTAGAGAGGAGTAATCTACCAATGCAAGATATAAGGAGAGGAATTTGGTAAACAGGTTCTCGTGTGTAGTCCAGATCGTTGCTTGAGTTTGTATTTCCTTTCAACGTTCGGCGCATGCCCACTCGCTCAAAGAGGTTGTATAGGACCATACTATTAGTATACTAGTAGTAGGTACATGTACTAAACCAATGAGAAGAGAAAGACATATCTAGAAGAGCCACTACTAGTACTTTTACGGTTGAACCTTCTCCCATACCTGTTTTAAAACAGTTACCCAACGTGTGGTGAAGATGGCCTAGCCACCTTGATTGCTGACGCACCGGCTATGCTCAGGGAAGCATCGCATCACCTTCGACTAAGAGTTGCGACCTAGATGCCGGCAAATGGATTTCGATTTCACCATTTCTTTTTCTTTTCCCACATTAACAAAATGTTAATCACTCTGATCGAAGATGGCCAGACAGGATGCTTCCGCTGAGGGCTTTGTCCAGAATCAAAGAGAAAAAGACCTCATGAGATTGTGCAGCAACAACCACTCATGAAGCCCTTCCCCCTCCCTCCTTCTCCCTCCTTTCCATCCTCATTGAAATCGTCTCTCTTCCCGTGTACGTTTTCTGGCGCATGAGCTATGCTCATTTGGTATATCCTGGAGATTTGTCAATCTGCCACCATTGCCAAGGGACATGACCGTCCATCCTGAGACAGAGTCATCCAGGCATATACGACTAATCAAGAGAAGTATTTTATGAGGTAAAATATTGCAATCATATCTTAGCACTTTAGACGGGGTTTTCCCATGAGGGTTTAAAGGACTTGGAGGGCTTTAGTCTCACCAGTGTCTCCTGCGACATGGCATTGCCGGAAGTGAAGACTGACGCCTGGTCTAATTGAGAAGCATCTCCTAGAAAAAGCCAGAATCCAGGAGATTGGCATATACTTTTCTAAAGTTTAGCTAAACTCGAATAATCCCATGGCTTCTTGATGAGATTGTTGTGGGTCAAAAGGGTATAGTTTGTTAGCTCCTGCTATAGGTTTGTGATATCGTGGATTCACTGTTCTTGGATAACACCGAAACCGAGCCTAGCTCACTAGATATGCGTAGAACAGTGGCTGCAAGACTTTCAACGAGAGAATGAACAGAGATCGGTGGTAGACCGTCGCTTAACCTCGCTTACAGGTCGCTGATGAACCCGCCGCTCAACCTACATAAAGAGGTAACTATAGTACGGCTAGATCTGAACGACGGAGACTACCCCTTTATGAGTTATGGGCTCTGCGCCCAATCTAGTCCTCGGGCCGATGGTACTGTGTAAAGATCCCGCTGATCGGCCCATTTGACACGACGAACAGCCCCGTGCACGTAAGCTCCGACGCGATCATCACCCCGATACCCTAGGAGAAGCAGTGAAGGATCCACCTGCTTTATCCACCAACGGCATCAACATCGGCAGTGAGATTTTACACCTCTGAAAGCATTTGATTTGGTCATGAATCATGCCTCAAGCACTAAGCATTATCAAGTGCGCCTATTGTTTCATATAGACAGGTGTTTCGCGTCCTCGATGTCAGACGAGAGATGATCTGTCACAAGAGGGGATAAGTTTCAAACATACGCTCTCAAATCTGGTACCGTTTAATATCCCGTTGCATGATGTTAAGGATCTCTATGGGGCTGTAACGAGTAGTGATCCGGTAGGGTTATATCTGTACACTTAGGATAGAAATGGGTATTTTAGGCCGACAGCATCCGGTTCGCATCTCGCAACCCCTTCTTGTCGTATTAAGCCAAAGAATCAAGCTGAGGAGAGTCCAAAGATCATCAAAATGCACTCTCTATCACTCCTCTCCTTCGCCCTCCTCTCCCCGTTGCTGGTCAACGCCCAACTCTCAGGCCATGTCGGCCCCCTGACCTCCTCGGCGTCCAAAGCGAGCACCAAAACTTGTAACGTTCAGGACTACGGCGCCAAAGCTGACAAAGAGACCGATATTGGCTCCGCCATTGAGAAGGCATGGGATGACTGCGCTGAGGGCGGTGTAGTCTACATCCCATCGGGTGATTATGCCATGTCCTCCAGGCTGAAGCTGTCCGGGGGTAAAGCATCCGCGATCCAGCTAGACGGCATTATCTACCGCTCTGGCAGCGATGGCGGAAACCTGTTCATGATTGAACACTCGTCAGACTTTGAATTCTTCAGCAGTACATCCCAGGGCGCAATTCAGGGATTGGGATACGAATTCCACAAGGATGGAAACCTGGATGGACCCCGGTTGTTGCGGTTCTATGACGTGACGGATTTCTCGGTCCATGATATTGCACTTGTGGACTCACCTGCTTTCCATCTGTCTTTGGATACGTGTAAGAATGCAGAAGTCTATAATATGGCTATACGGGGTGGTGATTCTGGTGGTTTGGACGGTGTTGATGTTTGGAGCGAGAATGTTTGGGTCCATGATGTATGTTATTTCCATCTTCTTTTCTCTCTCCCCTTTCGTGCTTATCGTACATCTTGTTTTTCACAATCCTTCTGAAATTGTGGCTAACGGTATATGTGCTTAGGTTGAGGTGACAAACAAGGATGAATGTGTCACGATCAAGGTTGGTGTCCCTGCATCTTTTGTACAACAGTTTACATCGCTGACTGGATTATAGAGTCCAGCAAATAACATCCTGGTCGAAAATATCTACTGTAACTGGAGTGGAGGCTGTGCGATGGGATCGTTGGGTGCGGACACCAACATCAGCGACGTGGTATACCGCAACGTCTACACCTGGAAGTCTAACCAGATGTACATGATCAAGAGCAACGGCGGCAGTGGAAGTGTCTCGAACTTGGTGTTGGAGAACTTTATCGGTATGTTTCTGTCTCATTCTGATACCGGTAGAGCCGCATACTAAGAGTAATGGCTGGGATGTACTAGGCCATGGTAATGCTTACTCCTTGGACATTGACGGTGAATGGAGCAGCATGAGCACTGTATCAGGAGACGGCGTGCAGCTGAACAACATCACTGTGCGCAACTGGAAAGGTACCGAGGAAGACGGTGCGGCCAGAGGGCCGATTAAGATTGTGTGTGCTGAAAAGGCACCTTGTACTGATATCACTATCGATGACTTTGCGCTGTGGACGGAATCGGGGGATGAACAGACCTACAGCTGTGAGAATGGATTTGGAAGCGGATTTTGCCTGCAGGATGATGATGATGGAAGGTCTACTTATAGCACCGTTATCACTGAAACTGCCGCTCCGACAGGATACGATGTGAGCAGCATGTCAAATGATTTGAGCACCGCATTCGGAACGGACGCTTCGATCCCGATTCCGACTATCCCCACGTCGTTCTTCCCTGGCGCCACGCCCTACAGCGCACTGGCGGGGGCAGCCTCAGGCAGTGCCACGAAAGCCACATCATCCGCCACGGCA
The DNA here is from genome assembly GCF_001792695.1 of Aspergillus bombycis. Lineage (NCBI taxonomy): Eukaryota > Fungi > Ascomycota > Eurotiomycetes > Eurotiales > Aspergillaceae > Aspergillus > Aspergillus bombycis. The sequence continues at coordinate 64,961 of NW_019170150.1, read as the reverse complement.
TCTCGTTTCCGCCACCGTCGCGGGTCCCATTAATTAATTAATTAATCAATCAATGAATTAAGCGTCGGTGGAGATTCTCTTGCGGGGAAGACAGTTGGAACTCGACTCTCTTTCTTACATAGTCCATTGATCTATTAACTAACTAGCCCTGTGTACTTCTTCGATGTGAAGTCGATCCATGTGGAGTCTATTAGATCCTCTACGTGTTTTATTGCTCTCTTTTCCTCCTTAATTCTGACTAAACCGTCACCGATGTAGCTCACCTTGTTTCCTGGTTGACATTGCAAATGCAACTCTGGCTGATGAAAGAGTAGCATCCAATCTACCTTGAATGATACCATCGACGCGGCTGATTCCGTCATTTAATACTACACCAACCAAGATGCGTCTTCAAAGTAACGTGAGTCGCACATTTTGCTTAGAACCTTTTGTACCCAGCGTTGTCCTCTCCCATCCCATCTCCATGTGCTCGTGAGATCAGCCCTGAAGGGCAATTGCTTGCCCCGAGTGACCTGCCTTGCTCATTTCGATTTTAGAGATCGATGGTAGATTATACCCCCCTCCCCACAATGGACGACTCTACGCCCAAATTTGACGAGCCCGACCCTCCCTCTTCGCCGCGGCACCGTCATACGATGGCGCTGCGACGTCCATATACCGAGCGAACGCCGAAGTACTGAACCAAGCCCTCCAGGATATTGGAATGGGCCGATATCAGTGGCAGCTGTTCGCCGTCATCGGGTTTGGCTGGGCCAGCGATAATTTGTGGCCAATCGTCACCTCGCTCATTCTTGTGCCCATATCTTATGAATTCAACGTCGCTCAACCGCCTCTCTTGACGCTCGCCCAGAATATCGGGCTGTTGATCGGAGCGCTCTTCTGGGGGTTTAGCTGCGATTTTTTCGGGCGCCGATGGGCCTTCAATCTCACAATCGGCATCACCGCCGTCTTTGGCCTGGCAGCTGCTGGGTCACCTACATTCGCAGCGGTCGGCGTCTTTGCGGCTTTGTGGTCGGTCGGTGTGGGGGGAAACTTACCGGTTGATTCGGCCATCTTCCTCGAGTTCCTGCCGGGATCGCATCAGTACCTGCTGACCGTCTTGTCCGTTAACTGGGCCCTGGCGCAGCTACTGGCGAACCTGGTTGCGTGGCCGCTGCTGGGCAATTTGACCTGTGCGTCGGCAGAAACTTGCACCAGGGATAACAACATGGGCTGGCGGTATTTCCTGATCACCATGGGCGGGCTGGCCCTTCTCATGTGTATCGTCCGCTGCCTCTTCTTCACACTTTATGAATCCCCGAAGTACCTCATGGGCAAGGGTCGCAATCACGAAGCCGTGACTGTAGTCCATGAGGTTGCCCGCCGCAACGGGAAAACGTCTGATCTGTCGCTAGAGAATCTGGATGAACTAATAACCCTTGAAGACGAACAGCATGCTCCGCGCCAGGGTCTCAGTACATCCGATCAGATGCGCATGCTGATGGAACCCCTCAGCTTTTCACACGTCAGAGCGCTATTCAACACACCGCTGCGTGCCTGGTCTACCGGCCTGATGATTCTGATCTGGACTCTTATTGGACTCGGTTTCCCCCTCTATAATGCCTTCCTGCCCTACCTTCAACAAACCCGAGGCGTCCAATTCGGGGATGGCTCCACTTACACCACCTACCGCAACTCGCTCATCATTGCGGCTATCGGCGTTCCTGGTAGTCTCGTCGGTGGCGCTATGGTTGAACTCCCCCGCCTGGGCCGGAAGGGCACTCTCACCTTCGCTGCCATCGCGACAGGGACGTTTCTACTGGCGTCGACGACTGCATCGACCTCCGAGGCCCTTCTTGGCTGGAACTGCGCATACAGTTTCACAAGCAGCCTGCTGTACGCTGTGCTGTACGCATACACCCCGGAGATGTTCGAAACCAAAGACCGCGGAACGGGCAATGCATTGGTCAGTGCCGCGAATCGCGTGGGAGGCATTCTGGCCCCCATTATCGCCATATTCGCTACTGTACAGACGACCAGCCCGGTGTACGTGAGTGGAGTGTTGTTCTTAGTTTCAGGGTTCTTGGTATTGCTCATTCCCTACGAAACGAGAGGGAAGTCGAGTTTGTAGATCTTTTTCTCGTTCATCTACTACTTGTCAACGTGCATGTTGTAATGTCAGGACGACCGGTCAGTCATAGAGGCCGACCGCCACATATAACGTATCTTTTCTGATGGATAGTCAATAATGCTTACTCTGGAGTTTAATGAGATCTCATAACTAGATAGATCTATCTCACGCGCGATATAATGGACAGAAGACCTTGTCTCTCTCTCTCTCTCCCTCTCTACAGCTATAATGATTGTCCTAGTTCTGAAGATGCTTTGACTTTCTATCTAAAGTACGAAAGCCCCAGAAGCAAATCAGTTGAAAGTGAATGCTACATAAACCCCTTAATGCAGTCGACGAATCCCAGACGTAGTAGATTTAGCTGTGTGAATGTCTAGCACTCTCAACATCGACAGGAAAAGTCTAGTACTGTAATAGTAGGAATGTCAGTTATTATACCCGCCAGCCCGTTCCCACGAGACTCTCCTGAACGCCGTGTGATTAGAAGTAGATGGACCTCTTGCAGCTGAGCTGCATCAATGAAAAGGACAAGGGAACAGCCAGACTTGATTCACACCTTGTAGAATCCCTTCCTGTTCCAAAACGAGATATACTTCTTCAGCAACGGAGCATCCAATGGTTGATACTGGAGATCAGGCCGATCCTTCAATGCCTCGACCGTATTATCCGATCGATAATACGGCGTATACTGACTAACTTCCCAGCGGGTCAATCGCCCGAGCACACGCTCCCTGAACATTGGTAACAGGGATGCCAGCGGTCCATCTGGCCGTTGCTTTGCGAAGACCTGTTCGACCCAGTCATTGTAGTCGATTATCTTCACTGGATAGCCGGCCTCATTAATCACACGGCAGGTATCTACCACGGTGACTGAGTTCGACTGATCCGGGGAGAGAAGGCTGTAGGATCGTCCTAGGCTCTCGTTAGACGAGGCGATGTGCATCGCAGCTGAGACCACGTAGTCGAGCGTCACATACTCTAGCCGTTGGTCCAGTCTGGGAAAGGTGCCCAGTTGGATGCATCCGACTATTACCCGGGACATAAAGTCGTCCGGATTGCTATGTCCTGTGACGCTGTCTCCGATGATGAACCCTGGCCGGTAGATGACAGTGGGTAAACCTCGGTCACGCATGCGACGTACCATCGATTCAGCCGTCCATTGGCTGCCCGAGTACCCTAGGTCATACCGTACGGCCTGGCTGTGTGGCATCAAGGGTTCATCCTCGTATAACTCTTTGGTTCCCAGGATGAGGCCGGTTGGGCCCCAAACATCGATAGTGGAAAAGTAATGGAAGGCTTTGCGACGACCTGCAGCAGCCAGGCGGAGCGCGTTGCAGGTGCCGATGACGTTGGATCTGTGGTGTTCGCGGTACGATTCACAGAAATTCACTTTAGCTCCGAGATGGAATATTATTGATGCCCAGTTGGCCAGCCAGTTGAAGCGCTCTGTCCCTAGGCCTAGAGTGCTCTCGACGAGATCACCATCGAGAACAATAAGCTTTTGCTCGTGTTCCGCGCAATCAGCCCACAGGTCGTAGCGTTCCAGGGCTTGTCGAATCCGGGTGGCTGCACTCGTACTCTGCTTCGAGCGGGCCAGACAAGCGACTTGCTTGACAGATGGTCTGCAAAATAGACGGTGAAGAAAGTGCGCCCCGACAAAGCCGGTAGCCCCTGTGATAAACACCTTTCCCTCATCTTCGGATTCCCAGTGAGGAAGTAGTTCAATATCATCGACTCGACTTACGTCTTCCAACCACAGCCGGGTGTTATCAGGCGCATTCCATGTGCTCCCAGATTCCTGGAGCTCGATAAGTTGTGATAGGCTTGATAATGTAGGATGACTGTAAAGGTCTTCCATCGAAACCATGCACCCCAGATGGTCTTGGACCAATGCAAGAAGAGTCGCAGCTTGGAGTGACGTGGCTCCTAGGGCAAATAGATCATCATGCTCGTGGATTTGTGGAATGTTCAGAATCTTCTTGCACAGGCCAGAAAGCGCTGCCGTCTTGCCTTGTTTCTCTTTAGTGCCATTTTGAAGGGGTTTCTGTTCTTCGAGCATTTTGAGTCGGCCGTCTATCAGCGCCTTGCGGTCCAATTTTCCGTTTGCTGTCAAGGGAAACCTTTCCATAAATTCCATAGCATTGGGTAGCATGTATTGTGGGAGTCGTTTAGAAGCAAAGTCCCTCAAGTCCTCTGGATGTACAGAATCCATGTCCTTCGGGACAACGAAGGCCACTAATGCTTCCATTCCATCTGCTGTCAGTGAGGGCTGCCGAGCAACGACTACCGCCTGAACTTCCTCATGAGATTGCAGGACGCATTCAATCTCTCCTAGTTCTACCCGAAATCCGCGGAACTTGATCTGTGTATCTGACCTGCCCAGAAAGTCGAGACAACGGGATTCATATTGCCATGCACCTATATCGCCAGTGCGATACAGACGCATAAGATCGCCCTCACCTCCCGGGATCCCGAGATCCCTTTTATGTAGACGAAGGAAGGATTTCTCAGTCTCCGACGGCTGGGCAAAATATCCAATGGATTGTTGAGGACCTCCAATGCAAATTTCTCCGCGTCTCCCGCAGCCAACAACAGGCTTCTGGTCTTCGTCGAGTAAGATGACTTTCATATCTCCCACGGACTGTCCAATGCTGATACGTTCACGGTGAGTGTCTTTAAGTGTCACTTCAAACATAGTTGTCAGAGTAGTGCATTCGGTAGGTCCATATGTATTCCACAGATGCCGGGGAGGACGTGTTTCTAATACGTTCCTCATCGCCCGCGCATTGGCGACGTCACCCGCCGTGAGAACGTGATGCAGCGATTCGAACGCTCCAGGAGAAGCAAAGGCAATAGTCTCAAACAGTACCGCGGTGATTATGATGATCGTTATACCTTGCTCCCTAAGGAACGCAGGGAGAGCATTAGGGTCTGTGACTACATGACGTGGAGTGACCACAATGGCTGCACCAGCAATCAGGGTGACCCAGATCTCGAAAAGGCTGAGGTCGAAGCCGGGACTATTGAATTGTGCCACTCGGTCTTCTGGACAAAGTGGTGTCACTGGAGTCTTTGTGGCAAGGTGCAATATGCTGCTTGCTTGGACCTGAACCGGCTTCGGTTTCCCGGTTGAACCAGATGTAAAGAGTATGTGGCTCCGGTTGACCCGATGGCCAAACCCTAAATTGGGAACGACAGAGGTAGATCGCTTTTCGACATCACTCAAGTAGATATGGCTGAATCCACGAAGCTTCAGGGTTCCAGGCATTTCCATAATCACATGTTTAGCTTGGACATCTTGTAACATGGACATGATGCGACGTTCTGGAAAGGAGGGCTCGATCGGTACGCAGGTGCCTCCAGCCAGAAGGACAGCAAGTTGAGCAACGACTTGTGACCTCCCTGGACCGAGCAGAATTCCTACTGGTTCCTCCAGGGATATATCGAGCTCTTTCTTCAGTGCCTGGGCTAATGCGCTCGATTCAGCAACCAGCTCACCGTACGTGAAGGTTGATGCTCCATCAATAACGGCGGTTGCACCCGGAGTTTGCTGAGCATGGGAATGGATAATTTGTTCCATGATTGCAAGGGTAAGCGTTAGAGAGTGGATTTAATTGAGAATTTGCTGAAGTTTACTAATCATGCAGATAGATAATATGAGAGGACCTGAGTAGGCAATGTACTTGTACACAGTAGATCTGACAAGTGATCATTTTGTACTCGCACCTCATCCAGAGCTTCTTGGTTGCTCTGCATCACTATGCCGTAAGATAAAATGGCAAAGCAAGGCTACCCTACCAGCTTCTTGTTATCGTTGCTTACTATCTCGATTCGGCTCTTGATGGTGTCACTATTCCTGGCAATGTGGTGGCCAAGTGAGTTTGAGTTTTTCACAATTATCATATCAATGTCTACCGTGTGGGTATCCAGTCTAACCAAGCATCATATTCTTGAATTTGGATGGCATAGACTTGTTGGGAATGCAAAAAATAGACGCACATGACCTGGAACTTGTAGTGTGACAGGAAGTGAGCAGGATTAAGTCGTGTGCAATTCTTAGTCCTTGCCTCTAGATACGGCCTCCATCAACGTCAACATATGACATACCGCTACTGATCTTGCGCTAGCTGAGTGGGCTCGTCCAAGCCTAGGTGCCAAACCTGTCCTGTAGATCTAGTACACCTTCTTTTGGACCAACCAGTGCCAATTTTCATGCCACAATGTAATGGACATCGTGGATGACCCTGGTATGACGTTGTAGAATTTAATCCTGAATATATATTGACAATGGACAAGGGGGGTGAAGAACTGTGGGGGCGTTTCGTTTAGTGTAAGAGCTGATTTGTCGGTTTCCTGTTCGAATCCCCCATATTGAGTTCCGAGAGCTGCATTGTGGGTTCGCTAGACCAGATAGAGAGCGCTCTTCCCTGCATTCACAGGATCGCTACATGAGCAATTGACGTCTAGACTTGACATATTTCCAAGGATGCTTGGTAAACCTGATAGGGCTTGGGATATTGACAGGCTAGGCCCTGTGAGCAAAGTTACCTGGAGCCCGACGTTTCGATACGAGTAAAACCGAGCGCATCGGGTCACTGACATGCTTGAGCGCCACATTAGGAGGGTTGTCGTTGATACTTACCGCGGAAGATATGGCACCATCAAGTTTTATGCCCCAAAACTCAGCAGGATGTGGCGCTATGAGTATCCGTGATATCACTGAAGTTAAACATACTGGAAAAATTGTAGTTTGTGATGCAGTCCAGGACTACTATATAAAGGGTAGACAGACAAGCTACGGTGTCTCGGACACATAGAAGCAGGACTCATTAAGAAAACAATATGAGTGCGGGACTCGATATTCTCTGCCATAAGCTTCAGGCTGCGCTGGACAACCGCCGTGAAGAGGGTCGACTTATTGACCCCCCTTCTGCGGTTACTCTGGCTGAAATGACAGATTTTGGCTCTAACGACAGCCTCTCTCTGTCATCCTCCGGTGTCCTATCGACGGCGTTTTTGCGCGAGCTTCTGAAACACCCGAACTTCACTGTCGGAAGCACCTCTTCACGTATCTTAGATGGCACCAAGCAGTATCTAGAGGACATTGAGCGTGACTTGGCTCAGTTCCACCGTGCTGAGTCGGCCATGTTCTTTAACTCGGGGTATGATGCCAATGTGGCCGTTTGGTCTGCAATCCCACAACCTGGTGACTTTGTCGTTTATGACGAATATGTGCACGCAAGTATTCATGACGGCATGCGACGAGGACGAGCCATGACTGTCCCATTTAAACACAATGATTGTGAATCTCTTCGAGACTGCCTGAAGGACATCCAGGCTGGACACTCTGCTGTTTCTGAAGGGAAACAGGTTGTCTTTATATCACTGGAATCTTTCTACAGCATGGATGGTGACGTGGCTCCAGTTCAGGAGATAGTGAATGTTGTCCGAGACACTATTCCGCAGGGCAATTATGTGCTTGGAATCGATGAAGCCCACTCCAATGGAGTTGTCGGACCAAATGGCTCGGGGTTCATCTGCCATTATGGGCTGGAAGCTGAGTTTGCCATACGACTCCAGACTTGTGGAAAAGGACTAGGGTCGGCAGGAGGTAAGAATCATTGTTCCGTGTTTTGTCTCCATAGAGTCTAACGAAAGAAAATAGCGGTAGTACTGGTCAACGAAACAATTAAATCCGCGCTTCTCAACTATGCTCGCAGCGTCATTTTCAGCACAGCTCCTAGCTTTCCTACCGTATCAGCTGTGAAGGCTGGCTATGATCTGCTAGCCAGTGAAGAGGGAGAAAGGGTTGGTTTAACCTCTTATGACAAGGCTCTAACCGGCTAACTCTATATCGCAGCGTCGATACCGACTGCAGAAAAATTTGCAGCACTTCTACCAGACGCTGACGACAAGTGTTGAGTGGAAGCAGGGGAAAGAAAAGGGTATTTTTAGTCTTCCGACCGAGAAGACCTGGCGATCACAGCCCTTCCTGGCCCCCATAGCTGCAATAGTGTTGCAGCCAGGAAAGGCGAAGGAATTGGCACAGCATTTACACCAGGCCAAGTATTGGGTAAACACAGCAAACTTTCCCCTGGTGCCCAAGGACAAAAGTCGAATTCGGATTGTCATACACGCTGACAATACCGAGAACGAGATCGAAGGCATTGTTGGCTTACTGAGAGAGTGGGCCCAAGGGCAACTGACACGCAGTGAGAGAAAGTCAAGACCTGCCCGAATGTGAGGAGTTGTGCAAATTGAGTGTTGAAAACATTTCCTGTGTTCGTGCCATGCGTTTACCAAATTGCCACAATGAGATAGAAGTGGGATTTAACGGATTTAACAAAGCTTATTTCATCTGCCAAAGTAACTTGAAACTTAACAGTTAAGCTTTGGAAGAAGGACTGGAGGTTGAACGAGAGTTGAATTGAGGATCAGCCTAGAGCTTTTAGTATAGTACTCAGTATTCAGAAATTTATATAGGAGGGGTGTCATGTGCTATTCATCTCGTGACATTTAGATACTGAATTCATTCGCTTTTACTCCGGGACTGATTAATATTTGGATCTCACCAGAGTCACTACCACACCGGTTGCCCTTGTGACTTAAGGGACTTTGGTAAGAAGGGTTATAAAAAAGCTCTTGTACTTGATACTGGACTCAGGTCTAAAGCAATAATCTTAATGTTGGTGTACAAACTCGGCATGGCCAGAATGACCAAGACTTCGACTCTCCAACAGATTGCATTTAGCCTAAATAGCTTCCGCTAGGGAAATATTGAACTATGGACCCTTGCGTACTGTAGCTAGATTCTCCTCCACCTATAGTCACTTATTATGGTATTGAGGGTAGATATGATGCGAAGAGCGTGATAGAAGCCGAAAAGCAAAAGACAGGAGAAGAGCATACAACGAAGTTTAAGGTCCAGGTTGCAATGGCGCCATACAGTTATAAAACATTCCGTAATAGGATCACATGAAGGACACTCATAAATACTGTTTGCTTATTTGGAATCCTTAAGTTGTTTGGTGTTGAAGATCAAGGCCCTGGAGGCTTTGCTGCAATTCCGAATTCAGGCAAGACAAAATACCCAGATGACAGTTGAAAGCCCGACCATTGCGAACCACTTCTGAATGCCACACTGGGAGGCTAAAGCTACTTACTTTTGTGGCAAGATCCCCAGCCTTTAGACCTACAAGATTTGCTGTACCAGTTGGTGTGAGCAAACCGTTCGAATGCCTGTGTAACATCAAAGTACCAAGCATCATTGACCTGCACCCAAGAGAGCAGCCACGCTTTCCTTCAATGAGAGAACTTTGAAGGCTGTCCAGAGAGGAAAATATACCCTCGATTGCCCTTAGTCTCTTTATGTTGATGTCGTCTATAGAACCCATCAGTAGAAGTTTGTCAAGAAGTGATGTAATTGGTTTTACCAATGATCTTCCGTGGGATTGGCAAACCCAGCGAGGGGATGAAACCCGGAGCTTGGCTTATAGCAATCTCTGTTGCCTTTTTGAAGAGAGCTGGCACTTTCCAAGCCCAAGATATCCACAACCATGAGAGTATTTTTCGCGAGTATTGTGTTGGAAAGTTCTGCTCTAAACAGCTAATCCACGTATCCGCGAAGAATCGCAAGACATTGAAACACTGATAGTAATCGACCAAAACCGTGACCTTTGCAAGTAATTCCAGGCTAAGCGTTCGAGGAACTTGGTCGTTCTTGCAGTGACAAATTCTCAGCAGAATGAGAAGCGCCTCAAGATCCCAACCGTCCACGGTGATATTGACTGAGCCTGCAGTGCGGAGTGTATGGCCCTCCTTCCATGTTCCATCAAGGGCGCTTTTGAAAACTGGCGAGGCGGAAGTGAGGTGGCTTGAAGAAACTAGGATGCGGACTTCTGGGTTTTGTGACGTCTTGCGCTTCTTTTTGGGGTTGGATTCCTCACTGAAACTGGCCAAGCCTTTGTTTGCGTTCTGCAGGATGATCATCACATCTCCGTCTGGATCGATCACATGGGTTGCATTGTTCTCTGACTGCATTTTGGGAGTTGTGAGTGATCTCTAGCTATGGAAAAGAGACAAACGAAGATTGATAAGCTGTTTCAGGGAATATGCTGCGAGTAGGCTGGCTTGTGTTTTTCTGGGCCCAGAGCCAGTTCATGCGCCCATTTGTTGTGTTTACCCAGCTCTTCCTACCATAAAATCAACAATGCTTACTAACTGGGAGTGAATGGTTATCCCTTTCTGTCTTGGCCTCAACTGTATACCGATGGCTTTTTGATGTCGCCTCTACACGAGTTTCAATAGCACACTGAACCAAGATCTAATACTCGGTCGAGTAGCTCCTCAATTTGTATGTGTACTAGGAGCGCGGGAGACACATACACGTCTCCTTCCAAACAAGGTACGCACATCAGTCGTCGACATATAGATATAAAGATTGAAAAATTGAGTCAAATTCAACTCCTAACGATTGTCCAATCTGTCAACAGTTTTACCAAGAAGCAAAAGCAAAGGCACAACAGAGATAGCCGTCCAAAAGCATTTAACATAACGCCACTCAAAAACAATAAAGCCAAAGAAGCAAAGTCAAAGAGGCAAAGGCAAGGAGATATGCCCAATCTTCTTGGTGAAAATCCTTTCTTCCTGTCGTCAGGGCTTGATGAAAATACCCTCTTCCTTCCACCTGCCTTCCGTGAAGGACGCAGTGCCGATCGCTCCCTCGGGCTCAACCATCTTGTAGAACAAGATGATCTTGTTGCGATACACCATGGCATTGATTCCAGCATCCTCATAGACTCTCCGTACAACGTCAATAGTTTTGCCATCAACATAGTCCCGCAGTCTCATCTGATCATCGGCATAGAGAATGTGGTTCTTGCCTTCAAAGTACACAGAAGCCAACGGAGTTCTGACCATGACTCTGCTGCCCTCAAGCACTTTTCCCTTGTCTAGTCACGGGGCAGATAATCAGCGTTGCTACAAGCAAAGGTGTCTGGGGGTGGGGGGGAGGTGACAACGTACTTTCCCAGCGCTTGCGTTCGGCCTCATATTTCCACCACTTGATATTCTTGTCATGGTCCTGGTGATATAAGTCTATGTTCTCCCGAGTGACAATACATGCGAGATGCGTTCCAGGAAGCGAGAGGGGCTCGTCCGAAAGCATGTGCTCCAGGTGGAAGGCACCCTTGTTGTCCCGGCGAAGTTCAGTAATAGGCGACTTCCCATGCTCCTCCCGACTGTTACCCTATCAGTACTGTCATGGTGCATCTTATGTGGCATAAACCCCACCTCGTGAAGAACACCAACTGAGTCACATGGGAGCTTTCCCGGTCGAGACCCTTCTGGGACACACCACTGGTGATCCGCGAGTGTTCTGCGGCATGGCCCGGAGGCTTGGGAGCGTCTTCCCACTTGTCTGAGGAAACCCGTCTGACCTTTTCAACCAAGTGTCCTTCTTTGTTGAGATAGATCATGTGAATCTAGAGGTTGCTGTTAGTAAAGTTATATTTATTATGGCACTTCGGTGTACACATACCGTGGAATGCTTGTCATAGTTCAGATCCTCCTTGACGAAGTAGGCAGTCAAAGGGGAACCGCCACTCTGCGCGTCTGCGGCAACTTGCACAGATGTCTGTGTCGGAGGGCCACCTTCCTCAGAGAAGGCCTCGACAATGTAGCCAGACCTTTGGTAGAAAAGGTACAGGCTCTTGTCATCGGTCGTCAGGCCGGCAAGATCGGTGCTGCCAAGAGAAGACATAATGGTTGGGGTTGGATGACGATATCCGCTGTTTATAGTAATATTATGTATTAAGAAGGTATTAAGGCAGTGTTAAGAAGATTAGAGATGTGTTGGATAAAGAATAACTGACTGGAATAGAGGATATACTGGCTGATATATATAGCTATTGTTCTCTGAATGTGCTTACAGGGCTTGATATGGCTATGGAAAGTATACCCGAGCATACGTCAAAACGGAGTAAAAGACATGTTTGAATTGGGTGCCAACATACGTCAACTATAGGGCGTGGAATTGCCTGGACACCCATATATGAAACCAAATTCTAAGTTAAGGATCAGATCTTTATATCACATACGTCAAGTGACAGGATGAGGAAATTGTTGGGTTGTCCCAACAGGCCGAGGTAAGACGCCACATGTTATAAATGATAGCTCAACGGAATGTAACTTAAATATCAAGAGGTACCATAAGCAAGGAATCCCTCTAAAACTGGTAAATCGGGTACTTAGAACACCGCCGCTGCAGTTTGTCAAACTCTCAGGGATAAGGGCTAATGATCCCAAGCGGGTATGTATATACAGTAACCACCTCACTCAACATTAGCAATCGTAACCATTAGCAATATAGAAAAGCTTTTGCAAGTAACTCTGGTTCTGCTTAGTGTATGTATCTATTGGATATTAACACACATGGCGAAATCACTGCATCAATAAACAACCTCTGTACTCCATCCCTAACCTCCACCAGCACAGACCCCTCTCCCATCTCCTATATTTGTGGAACTGCGGGGATTTGTGAGACAATGTTGAGTACCAATACCTTGAAACAAAGGCAGTCTCAGGGAAAGAGATCCTGAACCAACCTAAAAGGTAGCTGGAACCATGGACCCCGTCGTGGATGGCATGTCCTAGTTTAACCGTACATTATACGGGACATAGAACCAAGCTTATAGCATAATAGTGAAAAGCAAAAAGGCTACCGTCGGATGTTATCAAGTAATATTCTCCCAATTGAGTAAATTCAGAGCTACATGCGAGCCTTTTAGCTAATGAATATTCATACAGCCAATGGCGGGTCCTGGGATCTGATTGACCCAAGCATCCAGATACTTTGGATATATAGTTATGGGTCATCCTACTCTTGTTTATGCTCACCGCGGACACCCCTTCCTTATCACATTTCCCCTCAAGGCCTTGTGCAATAATGTGTAAAAGCTTATGAACTGCACCCCTAAAGGTCAGGAAGTATGTCCCGAAAGCTTTGGAGTCTGTCTTTTGGCCGGTTGCCATCGGGTAATATTGCACCGTGTGTATATGACTTCAGTATAACGTAGCCTCCCGTTGTTGCACCGGGATAGACGGCGACCAGCTGGGGAGAGTATCGTCAAAGATGAGATATTTTGTCAAGAACAGGTGGCAATGGAGGAGGGAGTTATGATCTACTTTGACATATGATGACCCTTCTCCTCCGCTGATGAACAGTATGCAGACACAGGCATTGAGAGGGCGTTCCCACTAAGGAAAGAGGATGAACTATATCATGACAGAGTCTTGCTAAAAGTTTAGCACTGACGTAGGGGTTGAGGTGCTTTAACACACTGGCACTACGATGAACGACTGGGTATCAAATGAATTTTGCAACTTCTGATGTCTTTAGAGAGCTTGAAGCTCAGATAATCCAGATATATATAACTATAAACAACTGACTCTTCGGTTTCGTAACGACCCTGACGTAGATTTCTTTTATTACCTGATTAAAGAGATTAGTATGCTGCACAGAAAGGAATCTCTCCGTATTATAAAATTCTGATGTACAGCATAAAACATCAGGTTTAGGTTTGAGTCGCTGGTTCTTTAGTCATAAGGTTATTCAATTAAAGAAATGATTAGTTATTCCTTGCCCAACTGATTATAAATAACGTGATTAGGTCATTGTAAAAGCAAGATTTTCAAGAACTTCATTAAATATTTTGTGAAGCTCTTCACCGTTCTACATACGACAGATGGTCGGATTGAGCTATGTACAGAGAAATCAGGATACGGCACTGCCACACGCCTGTCAGTCAAAGTGGCCCTTTAAAGTTTAGCATTGAGTGCAGACCTTTTGTCCTCCTCGTCAAACCGCAAGACAAATGTCTCATCCGGGTTCTTCGGCCGGCCAAAGCGCACAGTTGCCTCTCGGCGAGCATGATCGTACATGATATTGAACAAAGTGGCCCCCCTGCTTTTACCCTCCTCATATGCTCGGCAGATGCTAAAGGGGTAGTTGTCCTCGTCCTCCCAGAGCCGGGAGAATGCTTCTTTGGTACCATCGAACCCATCGAGCAGATGCTCCATACGCTGATGGCGACTCCACGAGTCCGGTAAAGGATCGAGTTCTTTCGCATTTTCACCATGATTGAGCAAACAGTGGTTGGTGTGCACCAGCCTGCCCTTCGCGTCGAGCACCTGCTTTCGGAGACTGATGGGGGAGAATTCCAGCCCGTATGCCTCCTGCCCGTTGCCGACCATGATAAAGGCGCTGGCGGCCATCCCACCTTGCTCCACAATCCGGTCATAGGCCTGGGAAGGAGAGGTACTCTCAAGCGCCATGCGGAGGGCAAGATGCGAAGGAAGCCCAGTAGGCCGCAGGCCCTGAAGGTGAAGAGCATTGTAGTTGACGGCAACGCCTGCGCTGTTAAATCCAACCTTGCCGATAATTCCAGCTTCCGTAATCATCTTGATGGTGGGTAGGCCGGGTTGACGGATGGTCAATTGGATCAGATTCTCTTTGGTGGCAGAAAAGAACTAGAACTCAGGAAAAAATGGAAAGGTAAATGTCAGCAGCAAACTCGACGGGATGAGATTGAGGAAGAGAAACGTCTTAACGTACATCCCAGTTCTGGCCCTGCAGTGCTCCTTCGGAAAGTTTGCAATAGACGGTGGTGCAGCCATCGCGGGCTTCAACGAGGCCATATGCAAATTCTGTGCGGGTATTGAGCATGACAATCTCGGAGACATCGCGTTCGGCGCCCTTTGCAATACCTTTGGGTTTTCACGAGCCCTGGTCAGCATGATGCAGAAGAGAGTACGGCAACTGGAGCGACACTCACCGCGAATCTCCTCGTAATATCTGGGCCATCTTCTCTCAATCACGCTTCCCAGCTCCGTCACGATCTGTTTAAGCTCTTCCTCTGTTTTCTTCGTTTTCCCTCGGATAAGACCGACGGCGAAGTTAATGGATTTGGCGATCACAGCTTTGGCGGTTGAGCCATGTTGGTACCCAATCTGGACTATGTGAGACCTTGACCGGTTCTAGGAAGCGATGCGACATGCGGCAAAGGACGTACCTCGAAGGGGGTGCCTTGACAAGTAACTTGAAGCATGTTGGGTGTGGGCCGTCGTTTGGCAAACCGATGAATTGGACAGATGGAGATGAAAGACGCAGCCCTGGGGTTCGATCATCCCGGTGGGAAGGCACGCTGAGACATATCGATTTTTAATTAATTATTTTTCTTGGTCCACCTTACTACCACCCACGGCCCCAATATTGAATCGAGTGGAAAACATACTACTCCGGAGTAGTAGCATGAGGGTTGTGCACAGGCCTTGAATGGCCTTGCCTGAGATAGCCTTTCAAACATCGGTAGACTAAGATGGCCCCGGGCAAATTACCTGATCGCTTGGACCCAACCGGGGCAGCCATTGGAGCCAGGTGGAGTCCAACACGAGATATCAATCCACTTTCCACCAGCCGCATGTTTAGCGTTCTGCAGACTTTTGTCAAGGGTTGCATCCTGGCTACGCTCAACACCAATCAGAAGCTGTTGAATTGCTCTGATTCCCTTATTCGACGTGGACCGGGACCTCGCATCTCGGCGTATGTAAAGCTGTGGAGGTAAATTCAGCAAACAAAAAGTCATCATGAAGCACGCAGTGGCAAATGCCAAGGGGATGGCTTCGGCACACTGGAGCTGAAGAAACCAATATATTAGGTAACCTCTTGGCAGCATCGTTTTTTACAAGACAGGAAGGACAGGCTGGCAGTTGATGGTCTTCTACGGGATGGGGCCATCGGCTGCAGCATAAACTATGTTGCACGAATACGAAAGATGTGCGCATTTCTGCATAAGGGCAATCAATTGATGACTAGGTACACTTCGGCTAGCCCCCCTGCGCTAGGTCTGGCCGTTCTTGTTGATCAGACTAACCAGCCGTTCTGCAGATACTGGCCGTAGGAGACTGGCTCCTTGTTGGTCTTTCCGTTGGGGTCAAGAGGGTCCCACGGCTGGACCGTCTCGTCAAAGCCCAGATTGACAAAAAATGGAAGCGATTGGCGCTCCTCGTTCACCCATTTGACCCGGTGAATGGGGGCGGGGTAGTAGTTATTGGTGATGTGTGCCATGTAGCTGCCGCAGTTGATCAGGTAGCCGGTGTCGTCCGCCTCGATGTCAAGGTACCCTTGAGGAGTCTCCACTTGCAGGTTCTGCACGTTGGATTGGTATAGGACGGTGATGAGCGACACATCTTCATGCCATTCAAAACTCAATTTGGTGCCATCTGCTGCTGTCTTAATGGCGGCGGGTGGGTAAGGGTCCAAAAATGGGTAACGGATGAGAACGACAGACGAGAGAGCGTCGTCCTTCTTGAAGTGGCGGCTGAAGAAGTCCTCCTCCTTGCCTAGTGCCAACGCATAGCCTCGCAGCAAGGCTGCCGAGAGCCCAAACACATCCCAGTAGTACTGCTCGGCGAAGTCGCGGAAGCCGGGTGCTTCGTCTCGTCGGGCCACACGTTGACCTCGTGAGTAGGCGTCTTCGATTGGATGCGAGGGTGGTCGCTCTTGAAATTAGGATTCAGATAACAGAAGGATTCCACAGCCTTTTTGCCTGGAACAGATAAGTAGTACCCAGCCCGGATCTGGTCCTGGTGCTCCTTGTTGTAGGCGCGAATAGCAAGGTCCCATTTTTCTTCATCTGTAATGGACATGTGGAACTCCTTGGTCTTCTCTGAAAGTCGATTCACATCGATTCCATGGTTGACCGCGTAGAAGAAGCCGGTGTCGCGCGAGGCAGCATCAATCGCGCGCGCGACCTTCAACTTCTCCTCCATATTGTCACCAAACAAAGGTGACACATCGATTTTGGGGACATTCGCCTTCGGAGCAGAAGACATATTGTGCAGGAAAAGGACGGTAAGATTTCGTTAGCCACAGCGGTGACGAAGAGAGGTAGAACGAGAGGGAAAGAAGGTGAGTTTTCCTTCATAGAACTATGAGTGACGAGTACAGTCGTAAAGAAGACGACGCCATCTCTTCCTCTCCACCTGAAAGGGCCACGGAAGGTGGTTTACGCCGAGTCCACCTTAAACCCCTATGCATAATCCCCAAGGTTTCATCGCTTGATGGGTTCCGCGGTAGTCAACATAATCTGTTAGCCCGATAACGAGGTCAGAGAGTCTTTTGCTGGTCTGGGTACTTGGCCAACCTGCATCGCGACATCTGTAGACGGCACAATCCGACCAATGATCGATCGTCCGACAGGCATCGATTCCTTAGTATCAGGGACGCAGGCACTATAATAGAAACGGGACCGGGGATGTTCGGGTAACACAACAGTCGTTGAATCTGGTGGACCTGCCAAGCCTCAAAGGCGAAAGAAAGGTATATCCAACAACGACGATGCCCCGAGGTGCAACAGCCCGCATTCACATGTCGGAACCGCTTTGGATCTCGTCGTTGCGTGTTAAATTATTATCTCATTTGGCTCAACGACAGCTACCCAAGATCCATTGGAACAAAATATGGACCCTTCTCATTCTTTGCGGTTCCTGCAATCAGAGCCGGTCGTAGTCTCGACTATGCGTCCCACCCTCTGTGGCATGACGGCGCGGGACTGTTCCTGTGGCTCTGTGGGGCGATCTTCCGCTGCAACGTGGGGATACTTAACGGCAAAGGAGCAAATAGCATCTGGTCTCCTGTGGACCATAATACACGGGAATTCTCCATCCTGTCTCGGAGGGACGTCTAAAGTAGCACAGGCGCTTTTGGTTGGAAATGGGCCAGGCAGAGAAGATACCTTCGCAGCGGGAGATGGACGTAGCAGGCCCAATATAAAGTATTTCCTGTATGGCGCCTAAATCGTCTTTTATGGCGTCTTCTTAAACTACTATTGTATCATTACCCTTGTCAACGACCAACATGACGCTATTGCAGCCCGGAAGCGAAATCAGTTCAGGATCGATAGGCTTATCGAGGACCACGGACTCCGGGGCCGATGGGGGTGCGAATGTTGACAATGGCATGGTGAAACCCAGCAATGGCAACATCAGCCCTCACAATGGGAATGTGATGGAAGGCAGGATCCACATCCGTTTCCCCGGGGGTGTCGAGCAATGGAAGGATTTAGTGAGCCAGGTCACCGAGCGCTGCGACGTGAGCGGTCTAGCAACCAACCCCACGAGATATCAGCTGGCATCGACGGGATTCGGTGATGCGAGCACTGTGTACCGGCAGCGCTTCATGACGGTCCCTAGCGAGGTACACTCCGCGTTGCAAGAGCTTTGTGTTGAACGCCGTGTCAGCGTAAGATCCGTTATTCTTTTCGCCATACACCAGATGCTGAAAGGGTTTGGTAATGGATCACAAACTATTACCGCCTCTCTACACCTTGAGGAGAATCCCCAAGATTCTCAACCATCATGGGCGGTGTCGCCCACATTCGTCAGCCATGAGAACAGAGAGGGATGCTCCGTGGCACAGGCCGTTGAGAGTATTGAAGCGGTGCGCAGTTCGAAGAAGCCGTTCACACACACGATCGAAAGAGCGTCAGATCTCGTGGGCTTAGGGCTATTTGACTTACTCGTCATCTTTGCCGACGCAGACGGTGCTGCTCTTCCATCATTTGATTTTCCCTTAGCAGTGATGGTAGATGAGGGTGAGACAGGACTCCAGCTGACTCTGCGCTTCTCCGACTGTCTTTTCGATGAGGAGACAATATGCAATTTCACAGATGCCCTTAACATCTTGCTCGCTAAAGCAGCGACAGGAGGAGCGACGCTAGTTACTGATATTGAACTACTGTCATTAGAGCAGCAGCAGCAGCTGGAGGAATGGAACAACACGGATGGAGAGTACCCAGCATCCAAGCGGCTGCATCATCTAATTGAAGAGGGGGCTCAACGCCACAAGGACAAGGTCGCCGTGGTTTGCGAGGAGCGACAGATCACCTACGGCGAGCTCAACACCCAGGCAAACCGTCTCGCACGTTATCTTCACTCAACAGGCATCCAGCCCGAGCAAATTGTCGCATTGTTCCTCGATAAGAGTGAAAAGCTTATTGTTACCATTCTGGGCGTGTGGAAGTCTGGCGCAGCTATGTACCCATTGACCCAACGTATCCAGATGAGCGAGTCCGATTTGTGCTGGATGACACCGAGGCACAGGTCATCATCACCAGTAATCGACACGCCGAGAGGCTTGAGCGACAGATCGTCAGCGACAGGAAACTCTGCATTATTCCTTTGGAGCCATTGCTCGAATTCCTTGGTCAGGATAGCTCGAGCATTCCATCGCACAACTTGGATGAGCTACGCCTCACGAGCAGGCAACTAGCCTACGTGACATATACCTCTGGAACCACGGGGTTCCCCAAGGGTATCTTTAAACAACACACGAACGTAGTCAACAGTATCACCGACCTGTCTGCCCGTTATGGGGTGACTGGGCAACACCACGAAGCGATTCTGCTGTTCTCAGCCTACGTGTTCGAGCCATTCGTTCGCCAAATGCTCATGGCATTAGTAAACGGCCATCTCCTCGCCATTATCAATGATGCAGAAAAGTATGACGCGGACAAAATCCTTCCCTTCATTCGCAGACACAACATTACCTACCTCAATGGTACTGCCTCTGTTCTACAAGAATACAACTTTTCCGACTGCCCGTCCCTCAAGCGAATGATTCTGGTGGGTGAAAACTTAACAGAAGCCCGGTATCTGGCTCTACGCAAACGATTCAAGAACCGCATTCTGAATGAGTATGGATTCACTGAATCAGCCTTCGTAACAGCCCTCAAGGTCTTTGAGCCCGAGTCGACTCGCAACGACACGAGTTTGGGAAGACCCGTGCGCAACGTCAAGTGCTATATCCTTAATCCTGCCCTCAAGCGTGTTCCCATTGGGGCCACGGGCGAGTTACACATTGGAGGGTTGGGTATTTCAAAGGGATACCTCAACCGCCCTGATCTCACACCGACACGGTTCATCCCCAATCCCTTCCAGACGAAGCGTGAGAAGCAGCTCGGAGTCAACAGCTTAATGTACAAGACTGGAGACCTGGCGCGCTGGCTTCCGAACGGCGAGGTTGAATATCTGGGACGCGCAGATTTCCAGATCAAGTTGCGAGGCATCCGAATTGAGCCCGGTGAGATTGAGGCAACGTTGGCTCAGTACCCCGGCGTCCGGACAAGTTTGGTAGTGTCTAAAAAGCTCCGGAAAGGTACTGAGGAAACCACGAACGAGCACCTCGTGGGTTACTATGTCTGCGACAACACCTCGGTATCCGAGACGGATTTGCTGTCTTTCTTGGAGAAGAAACTACCTCGATACATGATCCCGACGCGGCTGGTAGAGCTGTCGCAGATCCCAGTAAACGTGAACGGAAAGGCGGACCTGCGCGCCCTGCCAGCGTCGATATTTCCAAATCCTCCGAGATTCGTTCCGATCTCAGGAGCGACATGGAATCTGCTCTCGGAGAAATCTGGGCCGACGTATTGGAAGCCCGCCACGGATCGATCTCTCGCAACGATAACTTCTTCCGTCTCGGAGGGCACAGCATCACCTGCATCCAACTCATTGCGCGCATCCGAGAGCGACTCTCGGTAAGTATTTCTGTCGAGGATGTCTTCGCAACAAGAACACTGGAGCGCATGGCGTATCTTCTGCAGAGCAAGCAACATGAGGCATCCGATGGACGCTATGGGAGCGAATCTGCTGCGCAGGGAGACGCAGCCACTGATAATGTTTATATGGCAAACAGTCTTCAGCAGGGGTTTGTCTATCATTATCTTAAAAACATGGAACACTCCGATGCCTATATAATGCAGTCTGTCCTGCGATATGATATCAAGTTGTCCCCAGATCTGTTCCAGAGGGCCTGGAAGCACACTCAACAGGTCTACCCGGCACTGAGGCTTCGTTTCAAGTGGGCAAAGGAAGTTTCACAAGTGATAGATCAGGACCAACTGTTGGACTGGCGTTTCTTCCACTTTGCCAATGTGCCTACGGGTGCTGTTGAGGATCAGAAATTGGTCGACTTGCAGCACCAAGACCGCGAGGAGTCATACAAACTAGATGCCGGGAGGCTATTCCGCATCTATCTGATACAATACAGCGAGAATCGTTTCACTTGTCTCTTTAGCTGTCACCATGCAATCCTTGATGGTTGGAGCCTGCCGCTTCTGTTCGAGAAAGTCCATGAAACCTATCTGCAATTGCTCCATGGGGACAATATTGTCCCGCTTGCAGATGACCCTTACGCTCGCACCCAACGGTATCTCCAAGCTCACCGTGAGGATCATCTCGATTATTGGGCCGGAGTGGTTGGGCAGATCGCCGAGCGGTGCGATATGAATGCCTTGTTGAATGAGCGTAGTCGGTACAAAGTCCAACTGGCGGACTATGACCAGGTACAGGACCAGAAACAGCTGACAGTGGCACTCGCCGGAGATGAATGGCTAGGAGAACTCCGTCAGACCTGCTCCACCCAAGGCATTACCTTGCATTCGATCCTCCAGTTTGTTTGGCACGCCGTGCTTCACGCTTATGGGGGCGGCAGCCATACAATCACCGGCACGACCATCTCTGGAAGAAACCTGCCCATTAGCGGAATTGAACGATCCGTTGGGCTTTATATCAATACGCTGCCGCTGGTAATCGATCATTCGGCATACAAAGACAAGACTATCATGGAGGCCATTGAGGATGTGCAGGCTAAAGTAAACGCGATGAATAGCCGCGGCAATGCGGAACTGGGCAATCTCCGCAAAAACGACTTGAAGCATGGATTATTCGACTCTCTATTCGTGCTGGAGAACTACCCGAACCTGGACAAGTCACGGGTTCTACAGCACCAAAGCCAACTGCGATATTCAATCCAAGGAGGTACAGAGAAGCTGGACTACCCGCTGGCTGTCATCGCGCGTGAAGTTGAGGCTACTGGCGGAATCACTCTGTCCATCTGCTACGCCAGTGAGCTGTTTGAGGAGGTGACCATCTCCGAGCTACTTCGTATGATCCAGGACACTTTGATGCGGGTTGCGCAAGGCTTGAATGAACCTGTCCGCAGTCTGGAGTACCTCTCATCTGCCCAACTGGCACAACTCGCTGCGTGGAATGCTACGGAAGCAGAGTTTCCCGACACCACGCTGCATGAGATGTTCGAGATGGAAGCGATTAAGAAGCCCGAGAAAACAGCGGTCATCTACGAGGAGCAGGCCTTAACCTATCGCGAGTTGAATGAGCGGGCGAACCGCATGGCACACCAACTAAGGTCCGACGTCAGCCCGAAGCCCAACGAAGTCATTGCCCTCATAATGGACAAGAGCGAGCATATGGTCGCCAGCATTTTGGCCGTGTGGAAAAGCGGAGGTGCATATGTTCCAATTGACCCTGGATATCCTGATGACCGTATCCAATATATCATTCAGGACACCCGGGCCATCGCTGTCATTGCGGACTCCTGCTATCTGCCTCGCGTCAAGGGAATGGCTGCACCAGAAACGCTTCTTTATCCCTCCGACCTGACAGCCACGCCAGATCCAAAGTACAGTACAGCAAACCCTTCACCGGTAAGTCGGAACACAGACCTGGCCTATATCATCTATACATCTGGCACGACGGGCCGGCCCAAGGGTGTCGCATTGGAGCATCATGGAGTGGTCAATCTGCAGGTGTCGCTGTCTAAGATATTTAACTTGCGGAGTACGGACGATGAGGTGATACTCTCTTTTTCCAACTACGTATTCGACCATTTTGTGGAGCAGCTGACCGACGCCATTCTCAATGGCCAAACCCTACTGGTCCTCAATGATGAAATGCGTGGAGACAAAGACCGACTCTATCAATACATTGAGAAGAACCGAGTGACCTACCTGTCTGGTACCCCATCTGTGGTTTCGATGTACGAGTTCAACCGGTTTAAGAGCCATCTCCGCCGTGTAGACTGCGTCGGAGAGGCGTTTAGCGAACCGGTCTTCGACAAGATTCGCGAAACTTTCCATGGCCTCGTCATCAACGGCTACGGCCCGACGGAAGTCTCCATCACCACCCATAAACGTCTCTATCCGTTCCCAGAGCGGCGCACAGACAAGAGTATCGGTCAACAGGTCCATAATAGCACGAGCTATGTGCTGAACGACGACATGAAGCGCGTTCCTATCGGGGCTGTTGGTGAGCTCTACCTAGGTGGTCAAGGTGTCGCACGAGGTTATCACAATCGCCCAGATGTGACCGCGGAGCGATTCATACCCAATCCATTTCAGACGGAAGAGGAAAGGAAAACAGGCCGAAACTCCCGCCTCTACAAGACAGGCGATCTAGTACGTTGGATCCCAGGGAGTAGCGGGGAGATTGAGTACCTGGGCCGTAATGACTTCCAGGTCAAGATTCGCGGATTGCGCATCGAACTGGGTGAAATCGAGGCCATCCTGTCGTCATACCCTGAGATCAAACAGTCTGTGGTGATTGCAAAGGACCGCAAAGAAGGAGGACAGAAATTCCTCGTTGGCTACTACGTTGCTGATGCAACGCTGTCGTCAGCCGCTATTCGGCGCTTCATGCAGTCTCGATTGCCTGGCTACATGGTACCATCTCGCCTCATACCAATCAGCAAACTCCCCGTCTCTCCCAGTGGAAAGTTAAACACCAAGGCCTTACCTCCCGCTGAAGAAGAGAGCGAGATCGACGTGGTGGCGCCGCGCAATGAAGTCGAACGCACCCTGTGTGACATTTGGGCGGAGCTGCTTGAGGTCCGCCCAGAGGAGATTGGAATTTATAGCGATTTCTTCAGTCTGGGAGGTGACAGTCTGAAGAGCACGAAGCTTTCATTTATGGTTCATGAGGCCTTTAATCGAGCAATCTCAGTCAGCAATCTTTTCCGTCACCGAACGGTTGAGAACCTAGCACACCTGATCGTAAACAATGCTGCGGATGTGAATGAAATCACACCTCTGGAATACAATGAGGGGCAGATGATTCCCGTTTCCTGCGCCCAAGAGCGGCTTCTCTTCATTCACGAGTTTGAGAATGGCAGTAATGCATACAACATCGACACCGCTTATAAATTTCCTGGCTCGGTTGACGCCTCGTATCTCGAGCAGGCACTGCGTGGAATCCTTGCTCGTCACGAGGCGTTGAGAACGTTGCTGGTCAAGGACGACAAAACTGGCACCTATTTTCAGAGAATATTGAGCCCCGAGGCGCCCAGCGCATATTTTCCATCAGGGTGGGCATAATCCAAGCCATGGAGCAATTGGACCAAGAGATGGCCACTCTATCCCAGCACGTTTTCTGCCTGGGTGATGAATTGCCTTGGCAAGCCCGTATACTTAGACACGAATCAGGCGGCTTATATCTCATTGTGACGTTCCACCATACCAGCTTTGATGCATGGTCGTTAAGTGTGTTTGAGCGAGAACTTCAAGCCTTGTACGCGGTCCTCCACAAAACAAAGAGTGCAGCGACTTTGCCCACGCTGAAAGTACAGTACAAGGATTATGCCCAATACCATCGCCGGCAGCTTTCAGCCAACCGCAGTAGCCTATCCGACTTTTGGTTGCAAAAGCTCAGTGGTTTAGAGTCATTACAGCTGATCACGGACCGTCCACGACCGGGGCGTTTCAACTATGAGGGCGACGATCTCAGTATTGAACTGAGTCAAAAGGAAACACAGAGCCTGAGAGAGGTTGCAAAACATTGCAAGTCAAGTCTGTATGTGGTCCTGCTATCCGCGTATTACGTGATGCTTGCCTCGTACGCGAACCAGACAGATATCGCAGTGGGTATCCCAATCAGCCACCGAACACACCCGCAATTCCAGTCCATCATTGGATTCTTCGTGAATCTCGTCGTGCTTAGAGTAGATGTGTCTCAGTGTGGCATTCGCGACCTCATCGCAAGGGTAATGAAAGAGCTGGTGCAAGCACAATTACACCAAGACATGTCGTTCCAGGAGGTGACGAAGCTGTTGCAGGTGGTTAATGATTCTAGCCGGCATCCATTGGTACAAACCGTTTTCAACTTTGAAGCCCGTCCAGACCAAGAGCATGACACTGGGTCGCAAGATGAGGGGGTATTACAATTTACTCAACACCGCCCGGTTCAGCCCCTCGCTTCAGTTGCGAAGTTCGATCTGAATGCAACGATCACCGAACTGGAGTCGGGATTGAGGGTGACGTTCAACTACGCCACCAGCCTGTTCAATAAGACCACGATTGAGGGTCTTTTGCGTACCTACGAATACCTCATTCACCAGCTATCGACGCTAGGTTCAGAAGGAATCAAGGAGGATACGCAGTTGTTGTTGGTTCGTCCGCAAGAGAATGGCGATGCACACCTACCATTGGCGCAATCCCCTCTTGCAATGCCTGCTAAGAAGCAGAACGCAGCATCGCTAAGCCAGGCCTTCGAGCACGAAGTTTCACTGGCCTTGGAGAAGATTGCCGTTGTTCAAGGAGATAAAGCACTCAGCTATGCCGATCTCAACAAGCGGGCTAACCAGTTAACGCGATACTTACAATCTGTCTCCTCCATTGGGGCTGAAGGGCGAGTAGCTCTGATACTGGACAAGAGCATCGAGACAATTGTTTGCATTCTGGCGATATGGAAGGCCGGTGCAGCATATGTGCCCTTGGACCCAACTTACCCGAAGGAGCGCGTCAAGCTGATACTGGAGGAGACTCAGGCGAAGACTGTTCTTGTGCACTCCCACCATGCCGTTAAATGTGAATACCTGGGCGCAAAAGTGATATCAATCGACTCGCCCGCCGTCGTAACCGAGATCGACCAACAGTTACCTGCCGACTTGCCTGCCGTTGCCGGGCTAGACAATCTGGCGTATATAATCTATACTTCGGGCACTTCCGGTAAGCCCAAGGGCGTTCTAGTGGAGCAAAAGGGTGTTCTATTGTTGCGTGATGCCCTCAGGGAACGGTATTTTGGCAGTGGCTGCGCCAAGCATCATTCCGTACTTTTCCTTTCTAATTATGTCTTTGATTTCTCTATCGAACAAATTGTGCTATCGGTGCTAAGCGGACACAAGTTGATCGTTCCTCCGGCAGAGTTCGTCGTCGATGAAGAGTTCTACAAGATGGCCAACACTCACGGCCTCTCGTATTTAAGTGGAACTCCATCCTTGCTGCAACAGATCGATGTGGCACAACTGCATCACTTGCAGGTCATAACTGCAGCAGGTGAGGTGTTTCATGCCACGCAATACGAGAAAATGCGCCGCAGATTTGGAGGTACGATCTACAATGCCTACGGTATCACTGAGACCACGGTGTACAACATCATCACGGAATTCACTGCGAATTCGAGTTTTGAGAATGCTATACGCGATGTGCTTCCCGGCACCCGAGCGTATTTGCTCAACAAGGCGCTTCAGCCCGTCCCGTTCGACGCAGTAGGAGAGCTTTACCTGGCTGGTGACTGCGTGGCACGTGGTTATCTCAACGAACCTGTTCTAACAGATCAGCGGTTCCTTCCCAACCCTTTCCGGAGCGAGGAGGACCTCACCGCTGGGCGATTCTCGCGACTTTACAAGACCGGCGACCTGCTTCGATGCCGGGTCAGCCATCAACAGCAGCCACAACTCGAATACCTAGGAAGAGGCGATCTGCAGGTCAAGATGAGAGGATACCGTATTGAGCTTTCCGAAGTGCAGAACGTTCTTGCCTCTAGTCCTGGTGTTCGGGAGTGTGTGATTGTCGCCAAATATGACCAGGAAGATGCCTATTCACGGATCGCGCAGTCCCTAGTCGGCTACTATATCGCGGACAACGAAACAGTACTGGAAACTAACATTCTCACATTCATGAAAGCGAGGCTTCCAGCATACATGGTGCCGAGCGATCTCTGCCGTCTAGAGGGTACACTTCCTGTGACTATTAACGGAAAGCTTGACATCAAGAGACTGCCTGAAATTGACAACACATCAGCGCTGTTATCATACAGTCCGCCAAGGAACATACTAGAGTCTAAAGTATGTAAGTTGTGGGCATCAGTGCTGGGTATAGAACGATGCGGAATCGACGATGACCTCTTCAAACTAGGTGGTGACAGCATAATGTCATTGCACCTTGTGGCACAGATCCACAATCAGATCGGTCGGAAGGTCACTGTTCGAGACATCTTTGAGTATCGTACGATTCGAGCCCTCAATGACCACGTCTTCATGAAGGACACAGATCCGGATGCTGTCGCCCAGTTCCGTAGCGAACAAGGACTGGTGGTTGGCGAAGCGCCCTTACTGCCGATTCAGAACTGGTTCCTGTCTAAGCCGCTGCAGCATTGGAGCTATTGGAATCATACCTTCTACCTCCGAACTCCTGAGCTGGATATTGCTGCCCTGAGAACTGCCGTCAACGAATTGCAACAGTATCACGATGCTTTCCGTACGCGACTGAATCGCAAGAACAATAGATTTGTACAGTCCTTTGCTGAAGACGCTTCTCCTGTCCAGCTACGGGTGCTAAACACAAAGGACGTTGACGGGCCTGCAGCCGTTAACCAGATACTGCGCGAGTGGCAGTCAGGCTTTGACCTCGAGGACGGCCCGATCTGTGCCATTGGCTACCTGTATGGGTACGAAGATCGATCCGCGCGAGTATGGTTCTCCATCCATCACTTCGCCGTCGACACCGTTAGCTGGCAGATCATGGCCCGTGACTTGCAGATACTCTACCAGAAAGGGAGCCTGGGGTGCAAGGGAAGCAGTATCCGGCAGTGGTCTGAAGCGATCCAAAGTTACCAGGCGTCAGCGTCTGAAATAGAGTACTGGAACGAGCTCATTGCGCAATCGGCTTCCAGCATCTCTGCGCTTCCGGCATCGACCGGGTCGCGTGTGCATCTGACCAGGAGTTTAAGTGCTGAGATGACAGCTTTGCTGCTCCAAGGTGGCAACAATCGGCAGGATATCTCCGTGTACGACTCTCTACTGAGTGCGGTTGGATTGGCACTCCAAAATATCTCTCCAACGGGCCCGAGTATGGTCACCATCGAGGGACATGGTCGCGAGGAAGATGTTGACCAGACACTGAATGTCAGCCGCACCATGGGTTGGTTCACGAGTATGTATCCATTTGAGATCCCCCGTCTCAATACCGAGAACCTAGTTCATGGAGTAGTTGCTATAAATGAACGGCTCAGGCAGGTCCCTGCTAGAGGCATCGGGTATGGAGCATTGTACGGCTATAGTCGACACCCGTTGCCTCAGATTACTGTCAACTATCTGGGGCACATCTCTCCGAAGCAATCAAAACCAAACGAGTGGGTAATTGCCGTGGGCGACAATAAACTCGAGTATGGACTCACAACAAGCCCAGAGGACAAGGATAAGAGCTCCTCTGCCGTCGATGTCACAGCTGTGTGTATTGATGGCACTATAAGAGTCGACATGGACAGTGCTTGGGGCCTTGAGGAGAGTGAGAAATTCATCTCAAACATCGAAGAAGGATTGAACAAGGTCATCGGGGCCGTAGCAAGACAACAAACCTCTGTATCCCCGGAGAATCCTCAATTAACTGAGGAGACGTACACACCATACTTCGAGTACCTGGAGCCGTCACGACAGGGCCCAACGCTGTTCCTGCTACCTCCGGGCGAAGGAGGTGCCGAAAGCTACTTCAACAACATCGTCAAACACCTACCTAGGACAAACATGGTTGCCTTTAACAATTACTACTTGCACAGCAAACACATGGGCACATTCGAGGAGTTGGCAGAAATGTATCTTGAGCACGTACGCAGCATTCAATCACAGGGACCGTACCACTTCATTGGGTGGAGTTTTGGAGGAATCCTCGCAATGGAGATGTCCCGGCGGCTGGCAGGATTGGGCGAAAAGATTGGCCTCCTTGGTATTATCGACACCTACTTCAATATACATAGAGCGACACACAGCATTGGATTGGGAGACACCAAGATCCTAGACCCTATCCACCACATCTACCGCCCCGATCCGGCAAATTTCGAAGGTCTCCCATCTGCGACGGACCACATCGTGCTGTTCAAGGCCCTGGAAACGAACGATCAGTATGAATCGGAGAGTCAGCGTCGTCTGTATGAGTACTACGACGGAACCCCACTCAACGACCTGGATAAATTGCTGCCAAGTGATACTGCCGTTCAAGTGGTCCCGCTTACAGGCGATACTCACTTTTCTTGGGCCAAAAATCCACCGCAGGTAGACCGGATGTGCGCGGCCATCAAGGAGTATCTCTCTGGTTATTAGTCTGTGAGTAGGAGTATTTGCAATGGTCGAAGTGATGAAGAAGAGTTATGAAGGAAACAGTATATAATAGAATCAAGTCAGGATCGAATCCTTGTGGGATCTGGTGCATTCACGTGGTGACAACGGTTTGCTATGAAAGGGGATGACCTGTGCTTCTATATAAAAGCTGCCTTCTGATGAACGGCAAAGTCCAATAATTTTAGATTGATTTAGGAGTAAAAGATAGATTAGAGATTAGGTAGGAGAAATGTCGATATGAGAAAACTGGAAGCGGACAACGAAATAGGAAGGTGCATATTCCAGAATCCGCGAATCGTGATAAGATAAACACTTCACTGCCACGTGCCTCCCATGACATCATTCATTGTTATTATCAATAAAGTGCCTTCTTCACCAATGTCTATCCACAGCTCCACTACCAAAGCAGCATACGAATGGCGCTATAGTAGCCCTGCATCATCATGATGCAACCGGCCAGTCACTACTCGAAATGTAAAGTTGTCAAGCTCAGGATAAATACACGCCGCTCCATCGCCAAGATGTCAATCATGAATTCAAGAACCCACTACATTCAATCACGATAAATAAATACAATTCCAATATCACAATCATGACACATAAGCACGGGAAACACACTCCTCGGCTTCACAAGTATGGCTTTCTTTCAATTTCCTCTCTTAGACCTCCCAATCTAACAAAACCAGGTTCGGAAAATGGATGCCCTCCACCCTAGACAGCCACCACGAATGGCTAGGCGGGCTAATTGCTCACGTCGACAGCAAAGCCGACCACGAGCTTCACCCAGTGATGAAGGAATTCCAACATCTCATTGAAACCAACACACGGATCTACCTCCTTATAGAGGCTATGTTCACCGAGGTCCCCCGTAACAGAGTCTACGCAACAGACCCAACCGGCTGTCCCCAGATCCGAGACTACAAACATATGATCCAGGTCCTGAACCATCTCCTCACGACGGCGCCCTCATGGAGTGACTTTACCCATCGCGTCGGTCTCGTCGGGCTACCCATTAACGCAGTGCTGGACTGGTCCATGGGCACACCCAGCGGGTACGCTGCGTTTCTAGATCCAGAGATCAATGCCATGATCAAAAAGGTACTAAGCGCCTGGGGCGAGTACTTGCAGTCCCCTGAGTCAGCCCATGTGCTAGATGATTCGCAATACGGATGGTTCGGTGAAACGGGGAAGAATAACCTCGTCTCAGTCGCCAATGTAGGACAGACGAACTACTCCTTCGAGGATATGTTTGTCTGTGACTCCCCTCAGAAATACCACGGGTACAAATCATGGGATGATTTCTTTACTCGGGTCTTCCGGCCTGGTATTCGCCCTGTTGCATCGCCAGACGATGACAACGTAATTGCCAACGCCTGCGAGTCGCAGCCGTACAAGGTCGCTCGTAACGTCAAGGGAAGAGACGTTTTCTGGATCAAGAGTCAGCCGTATTCGGTCTTTGATATGCTGGCGCATGATTCCCTTGGTGAACAGTTCGTCGGCGGAACTGTCTATCAGGCTTTCCTCAGCGCGCTGAGCTATCACCGCTGGCATGCGCCTGTCAGCGGCAAGATTGTGAAAGCCTATGTTGTTGACGGGACGTATTACTCCGAGCCGCTATTCGAAGGTCTAGGAGATCCACACCCTCATGGTATCGATTCAGTTGGGGAAGTCACGGCCCAGGAGTACATTACGGCGGTTGCCACGAGGGCATTGATTTTTATCGAAAGTGACAATCCTGCAATTGGACTAATGGCGTTCCTTGGTATTGGAATGTGCGAGGTTTCGACTTGCCAGATCACCGTCTCTGAAGGTCAACATGTCAAGAAAGGAGACGAGATTGGAATGTTTCATTTCGGTGGGTCAACACATTGTCTGCTGTTCCGGAACGGCGTCAATGTCAATGAATTCCCATCTACAGAGACGAACCAAAACATTCCAGTAAAAGGCCAGGTTGCTGTTGTGACACCTTGAAGCCTTGAGTTGGACTCTTCTCTGGCATGTACGTAATATAGTGGGATAAAAGTTGTGGACGTGTATATATGCCCAGAAGTATGCATTGTATAATTTCATCATCATAATCACCTATATCCTACAGCGTATACTTGAACAAAGGTGACTTGTCGCCCATGTTCAACAACTGCTCCTCCGTATATTTCTCCCTTACTTCCGACTCCGACAACTTCGATCTCCTCTTGTTCTCCCACCAGAACGAAGCTTCCAATATCAATGCAAGGATCAATGCCGAGCCTCCGAACGCAATGGACAGCCCAAAGCCAGTATAGTACTTCGGCTTCTCGTCGTCCATATACATATAACTTCCGATAATACCACCAATATTGCCAACGCAGATATTGAACGCCACACCAATTGCGCGTCGATTGGACGGAGTCAAATTGTTAGAGGTCCAAGAGGTGGTGGCCGGATGGACAGGGTAGAGACCAATCATAGCCAGAATGACGGCAAAGAAGCTAGGACCGACATTTTCTTCCAGCTTGCCATCGAATGAAATGATAATTCCGTATCCGACCGTCAGCAGGACGAGAGGAATCACGACAAACGGCATTCGCCAGTAAAACCGATCCGAAAGTCTGGAGAAGCAGACGGCAGAAATGGCACCGGCGACATAGGGAGGAACCGTCATAAGCTGGGCACTGGTGCTGCTGAACCCCATGGCTTCGGTTATACTGGGAAGGGTAAATTTGTTGCCTGATCTTTCATCAGTATATTGGTCAGTCGAAACGCTAAGGAAACATACCGTATGAACAGGCGGACTGGCATAGCAAAATATATGCTAGGATATACATTCGCCAATTTGTCATCACTGAGAGGAAATCCTTCCACCGTGACCGTTGTTGCTGGTCGTTTTCCTCTTCTTTGAACTGTCCTCCTTCCTTGATGAATTTCTGTAGCTCGAGGAAGCGAATTTCGTCTGGTTCTAACCATCGACCGGATAGCGAAGGTGAATCAATGAGGAACCAGAAACAGGCCACACCCAGCACCACGGTAACCAAGCCCTCAAGGATGAAAATCCATCTCCAGCCTTCATATCCACCAACACCGTCCATCTTCGCGATGGCCGCCGCGAGTAGTCCTGAGAACGCGCCAGACAGGGCACTAGCACAGTAGAAATAGGCAAGACGAGTAGATAAGTCTTTCGGCATGTACCACTGGGTACAGAGGTAGACTGCTCCGGGAAAGAAACCTGCCCTGCTTGAAGTCAGCCTATGAAATCTGGTCCAACGGTTTGTAGGCCGCAAGCATACTCGAAAACGCCAAGAAGAACACGGGTCACCATCAACCCGGCAAAATTCTGGACGACCCCGGTCAATGTCATGATGATCCCCCAGGAAACTATTAAGATTCCCAGATACACAGATGGCCGAGAAAACGTTTTGAGCAGCATGTTACTAGGTACCTCTGCCTAGAATTAGATCGACCGTCTCCAAGGCGAACTAACGGAAACTCACCGAGGAGGACATATGGGACAAAGAATATGCTCAGTATGATGTTCCATTGAATGCCATCGAGATTCAGATCCTCCATCATGCCTTCGATCTTTGCATTTCCGATGTTTGCCCTATCAAGATGGGATATAAGATATAACACTGCGAGCATCGGCACGAGACGGATATCGACCTGAACAGTGGAATTAGCATCCAGGTGTTTACGCTAACATGTAGGGAGGATACAAACCTTGCGGCGAACCATCTTCCTCCGCTCCGGGGGGTAATTGAGATAAAAGTCCTCATCCTCCGGGTCCAACCCCAAGACCCGGAAATTCTCAATAGTGACAATTGCGGGCACTTGCTCCTGGTGCTTAGGATCAGGAATTTTGTCATCTTGAAGATCCAACGAGTGCCCCATTTGCTTTGCAACAGACATGTTGACCAGATATCTAGTAAGCGTCTACTGAATAACAGGGACTTTAGCGCTTCAGTCCCTTGCTGAGGGCGAGTATACCTGGAATATATAGATCACCATGCTTTTCCGCAATGGTATCTCCACCTTGAGTCGAAGCTCATGTCGTTCCAGTCTTCCCCCGCGCATTGGCGCATGATAGACGCATACTATGTCGGCTGCCAAGAGAGCTAAGAGAGTGCTCCGAACATACAGATGGACAAGTCTGGGGAAATGGAGGAGAAGCGGCGGGGGAATCCGGGGGTGGAGCCACCCTCCGCTAAGCCACATCCACGTGAACTGGCGGAAATGCAGGCTAGACCAGCTGGAAAAATATCCGCCACCCCAATTGAAAGCTACATGTCCTAGCTCTAGGCTTAGGCTCGTTCGTCTAGCGGGGTCAGAGATTTTCGCGGTTGATGAATGACACTAATTATATTACTTGGTACCATGCTCATATTTCGAGCGTGTAAACAGGTTCTATTGGCCGATTTCACACTAACAAATGCCGAGGCCATATCCCGCTGTCCACCTTCAACAGGAAAGATAACATAAGATTAAACCTTCATGCACTTCCCTGTAAGCAGCATCTTAAGTTTCCATGACGTCGGTCAGCTCGTCGTCTCGATCAGATCGACCATACCATCTCGCCACTTGATCCGTTTCTGTGAACCCCTGACCCTGACGTTGTCCCCATCGACTGGACTTCTGTGCGGCCAGTCGCTTTGCCACCTCGTTCGCTTCATTTAAAGTGACTAGCTTCCGCTTTTCCGGTCGGCCGCTAGCCCTTTCACGGCATACGTCGCGTAAGCTCTTCTCCGGTGGACATGAGTCGGGAAGGAAGGACTCTGGATCCACATCAACCATGTTTGCATCCATTATCCAGCGGCCGTTCCAAGATCGATCGCGAGCTCGAAAGCTAGGTGGGTCCGAGGTTGCTCTAAGTGTCCAAGCGTCCTCTTCAAGCTCTAGCGGTGTGCTTCCAGTGGCATTCTCACGATAGAGCAAGTCAGGACGACGATCCATCATCAGCTCGAGAATCCGAACGAGCTCGTGTTTCACTGCGTAGTGCACAGGTGTATTGCCTGTGCCATCAAGTAGTTCCAAGTGTTTCTGTCCCGTGCTCTCAGCAAACTGAAGAAGAATGCGTGCGATATCAATCAGCCTATCTGCGTCGGATCCGTTAAAATAGGCGTGATGCAGCCAGCGGGAAAATGGGGTGACAGATCCCGGTTCATCTGACGAACGCTCCAGTAGTAACGAAGGAATCACTCGAGGATCAAGCAAGCCAAGAAGTTTCTCTATATTGCCTGGCTTTCCTGAAGTGTTGCCATCAATTCCACACAGCAACAGATGTATGAGGTTGTTGCCTCTGCTATCCCGAACTGTCTGGCTTGCACCTGCTTTTATGAGAATATCGGCATAATTTGCTCTATTCAGGGAGTACGCAAGGGCTAATGGGGTGTATCTTCCTGCGGACCTAGTCTCGAGGCATTCTGGAACCTCCCGAACAAGATACTCGACAAGGTGCCGGGATTCCAACGTCGGCGTAGAGAGAATGGCGCAATGCAAGACCAGATTGTCTGTCGTAACATATGTCAGCATTCAGAGATATATAAATAAACAAAGAGTACATACTTTTTGCGTTGAGCCAGCTCATGAGACACTTCTCAATGCCACCGGTTGACTTTGCTAGGAGCTTCAGCCTATGGTCCTGCTCATGGGTCCCGGAAAACTCGAGATAATATCTGCTCGGAGCAGTACTCATGTACCATTCAGTGCTCTTCAGACTACCCAGCACAGCAGAAACAAGTAAGGGCGAGCTTTTATTCGCATGATGGCGCAGTTGTCCGCGCCCAGCAGCTGCCCAGTCTGCTCTCTTCTTTCCATGGATAGAGAGCCCTTGGTAGTATTTTGGCTTTTCATGAACCTGAACGCCGCTTTCCTGGACAAGAGCATCCAAGGGGAGGTCCGCTCCTGTTCTCCTGATAAGTTCTTCAAGGCAGCGGAGTCGACCCTCTGCTATAGCTAGATGAACCGTTTTATTCGCCACTCCGAAAGCGGTGAACTCAGAACTGGTGTCCATGGAAGACAGTTCTTCTCCAATTTCAAGTAAGAAGATAAGCAACTTGACATTGTCCATCCAAATGGCATACTCGAAAAGATCAGATGGCTTGCCAAAGGGGCTCTCGCGAAATTTAGCCTTGACTTCACGGCTGGTGAACCATTCGGACTTTGGGCAATACCACTTTAGTACCTCAAGTGGAGTAATATGGCTCTCCACCTGCGTGGCCACTTCACCTATATCGTCTATGGTGAACTTATCATCAACAATCTCGCTGTAGATGCGAAGATTGCCGCTATCCTCCAAGTCTTCACCACTGCAATCACTGCCTATCTCAAACCTCTCGTGGCCACTAGGCTCCTTGTCTTTATACTGTGCTTGAACAATCTTCAAGATTGCTTTCGCCACGTCCAGATGACCCCGAACTGCTGCGATTGAAAATGGCGAGAGTCTATTAGAGTCTTTTATAGCAATTCGCAAGGGAGGCTGTTCATTGCCCTCGCCCCACATGGCCAGTGTGAGAGACTTAATGGTGTCTAAGTCACCACGCCAAGCTGCCTCAAAGCTTTACGATATTAGTCGTCAGTCAATGCCAAGGGACAGGTTACTAGGATACTCACAGTTTGATATATCCACCCTTCTTTTCATCGGTGAGATCAGAGACGTTGAATGTAAATTCCAGTTCGAATGGGTCATCACGGTTCCTGTTTGGCAATAATGACCCATCGTCATCAACCGGTGTTTCAAAATTGGGAAACAATTCCGTAAACGTCTTGGCGCCTTTCTCGAACAGAGCAGTTTCTAGCTTTTCGTATTGTTCAACTAGGTCCCGTATCGCGTGCAGCTTCGACTCGACCCCTTTCCTGTTCTGAAAATCACTGATTTCTTGTTCATATGCTTTCAGCCTTTTCTCGTATGATTTCTTTGCCTTGCTCAATTCCCGCTCCGCCGTCCACAATTGATATGTGTTAGCTTCAAAATCATTCAGGTAGAAGGAATCAGGCTCAAGTGGCCGTGGCGCAGTTAATTCAACCACTTCGCCTTGGTATTGCTGCAATTCTTTGATCTTGTCACGGACACAGTCCAGGAGAGATTTACCATGGAGACTATCTCGCACGTAGTCATCATCCTCCACTTTATATCCGTCTGGCGATAACGTGTTCGGATCAACGCCACGAGTCACTAGCTCTAGAGCCACTTCTGGTAATTCTTTCTGAACAGCTAGGATAACGGGCTGCGTAAAGTTGTGTCTGAAAATTTCACGATTCCTTTCTGATGAGTTTGTACGTATGCTGTCCAGTATCTGACCAGACTTCACAAACTTCTCAAAGTCGATCGAGGGCTCAGCACCAGCTTGGAGAAGTTTCAATGCACCGATTGGATTCTTCGTATTGATTGCGGTCATGAACGCGGAGTAGGCATCAGGGTTCCAGGAATATCCAACAAAGGCGAGATGGTTAATCGCTTTCAGTGTGACTGGTTCGTTCTGATCGAGGAAGACATCAATAAGGTCGTCATATGTTGAGGCAGCAATGTAGTGTAATGGCGTGTTGTATTTGAGGTCAGCCTGGGCCGGCGAGGCACCCAACTGTAGAAGCTTCTTGGCCATCGCTTTGGCATTTTCTAGAGGGAGTTGAAGCGTGAGTACTAGTGTTAGAAGCGCACTTCTTGGGCTGTTGTTATGGCTGTTCAGCAATTTTATTGGGAGCAACACGTCAGCTCCGAAAGACGCGACGAGTTCTTCCGCCACGTCAACATGACCATTGAGTATGGCAAGGTGTAGAGGAGATGTATGGCTGTCCCAGGACACAGCATTTATATCATAGATATCTGGTTCTTGCACATTTTCATCTTCAGGTAGTCTTTCGGTGCTGGTAGCATCGTCACCTTCTCTTTGGACTTTGACAAATGATCCAGAAGTGTATGAGGTTGCGTCCACTTCCATGCTAACTGTTTCAATGTCATCTGGCTCACTGCGCGCTTCGTCAGCACCATGTTGACTATATTGGGCTGCTTTTGCTTTGCAAAGCTCCTGCCTTTTATCCTCCTCGGCTTCATTTTCTTCGCTTTTATGGAGCAATATTCTAATGATCTCAACATCGCCTCGAGCAGCTGCGATATGCAAAGCAGTTCTGCCATCTGCCAAGCGAGAGATTAATCTCGCACCGTGATCGACAAGGCATTGTACAATCTTTGGTGTTGAAGCCATACAAGCCAGATGTAGCGGGGTCCGTCCCGTATAGTCGCGACTGTTGGGATCACTTTGTTCTTGAGAAAGCCACTCCTGGACAGCAGCAAGATCATGGTCGATTATAGCCTGGCATAGCTGCTCAGTATTACCTACATATGCCATCTCTGCTTTGGCGATTAGTAGATGCCACAATAGTTCAACGGAAACATGGAACACAAACCTGTCCAGTCGGTCTCTGTAATAGGGTTAAAGCTGCCAATTTCCTGGCGTCCAGGATCATCTCTAATGAAGGAGATATCTCCAGAGATATAGTTCTTGCCTTCTTTCTCTGCGACTTCCTTTTCTTCCGGAGTCACGGGTTCAGGACAATAACCACAACAGTCGTGAATTACATCCTCCACATTACCAAAAAATGCCGGATGCCGATGCAAATTGACGTCCCTGTCTTTTGGCCTGTTCCATTCTGCATTAAGAAGTAAGTCCTTCGTATACACCAGTCGCTCAATCCTCTTGGCATGGAACTTCGGCCCATAGGGAATCGTCTTCCAGTGGGGTCAGCAAGAGTAGCCCTATATTATGGGGGGAGGTGTAACACACCATAGTATGATAGTCCGAATATTCATCCCCCTCCATCCACTCAGGAGTTTCATCTTCCCAGTCACTTTTAATGTTACCATGTAGTGACCTGAGGCTTCGCATCTGCTGTTGTCGAGCCGGACGGCCACGCTCCTCTCGTCTCTGCTCTAGGTAAGCGTCCCTATCGGATGACTTCGGCAACCTTTCTAGCACTAGAAGACGCGCTAGGCCAACAGTCCTTGAAAAGCTCCTCTCATAGATTGTCTAGAAGCATGTTAGACAGAGGAGCCACACGCTTAGGAAAGGGGCAACCTTACTGGATCGATACGGCTCCGCTCTAGCTGCGGACAGAATATCTCAAAGCCTCGGTGTGAATATTTGGAAAGGCGATTCTCATAAGATGGCGAGCGTCTAGTCAAATCGATCGTATTCGTCTGGGTGATATATGCAGAAAGGGCACGTGGTGAAGCATAAACTTGCTTGCCATCGAAAGCGGCACAGGAACAGTCAACATCGAATCCGGTCAGGATCTCCGAGATAGACTTGTATATACGTAAGACAATCTGTACGTGGCGGGTGGGGTATTGTGAGACGATAGTAATTGTATTCTTGGTTCGTATGGTTGTCGTCTCATAAAGAATGGCGTTTTTTACCTTGTCTTCGATTTGTTTTATCTTTTCGATTGCTCGTTCTTCGGTCAAGCCATACAAGAAGAGGTCGACATCAGATGCCGGTGCGTACTTGTCATGGTAGAACTGTCGTAAGGCGCGCTTTGAGCCACGGTACTCTTCCGGGACTGGCATGAGGCAAGTCACCACGGCACTTCCTGCCACGACAACATTGCTCCAGTCCATGTCACTCAAAGATCCTTCTGAGAAGATGTTGAAATTATTCCGAAAGTCCTCTAAACTCGACACCACCGCAGGATCACCAGAAGCCCTACGAGATTCTGGCTTCAGGGGCATGATATATTTTTCCTGAAGGTCGGGTGACTCTGAACATGGATCTCGAGGCTGACTTAGGACAATGGTCTTCCCACTCGTGTCATAGAGCGGTACGATATTGAGGTGATTGTCCTGTAGCGCAGGATGGGACGGCTCCTGAGCAAAAAGCTTACGTACGACCGCTTCGTACTCATTGTACGGCTTAAGAAGCTGAGCAATCGGCGTATCCTGACTTTTGTTGATCCAGCCAATGAGATCCTGGTGTTTCGTCGGCAATGATGGAAGAAAATGTGTCGCTGCCATGATGTTCGCTGCTAGAGCTCAAAACTCGATCCCGATTATACCCAAAAGAAAGACAAGTGGTATTCAAGTTAGCCACGGATTTATAGCTCCAGAAACGAATAAGAGAGGAAAATAGAATGCATCTACCACATCCAATTCCACCAGCAGTTCGAAGCTTCCTTAAATCAAATTTCCAAACAACTAAAAGTTTAACCCCCTCGGCGGCAGAATTGGTACCGCTCTCCAGGCATACGTCCCACTATTTGTCTAAATCTAGGCACTGCTAGGCAGGATAAGGCAACCTAATGGGGGATCCTGTCGATCTTCCAAACTCTCGGTTAGATGTCTGGCACCAGCGCTGCGATCAGCTCCCCACTCCTACGCCAACAATATGATCTCGATCGGATTCCCACAATGAAGAAAAGTATCCGACTCGTAAATTCGTAAAGGAGACATCACTGATTATCCACAGCGGCCAAACCAAATTTTTTGTCCCCC
Source organism: Aspergillus bombycis (assembly GCF_001792695.1). NCBI lineage: Eukaryota > Fungi > Ascomycota > Eurotiomycetes > Eurotiales > Aspergillaceae > Aspergillus > Aspergillus bombycis. The sequence continues at coordinate 25,154 of NW_019170150.1, read as the reverse complement.
TAATGCTGGCTCTAACTCCATCCCAAGTTTCCGTGCCGTCCCAGCTGAGTCGACATAGAATTCAGCCCGGACGCACTCAGACGTACTGGCTGTACACATTATCGCCACGAAAAATTCCCCCGTGGTATGTTCCAAATGGATGGTCATCGCTTCCACCCGATCGCTTAGGTCCGCCTGCAATTGTCCATCTTCGACCCTCAGTGCAATGATGCCATAACCCGGGTGGCTGTAGATTCCAGTATACGCATGCAATGGGAGGGTATGGGGCAGTGGCCTGGCCGGCAACGAAGGGAACAATCGTTTCTTCGTCTCGCAGATGCTTTCGGATCTTTTTTCCGTGATGTCGGACATCCTCTTCGTCATATCTTGGACAAACTGTTCCCGCTCACTACCCGACACTCCCAGTAACGTATCGATGAGGTATAGATATAACTCCAACTGCGCGTTTCTAGCCCTTTGAGTATTCCCCATTATTGAAAACCCAAACTGCTTCTCAGGGATGAAGCCCACCATGATCCCGAATCCAGCCCAGCTCCCGCTATGCCAGTATAATTGTTGACCCTGATAAGTGTCCACAAACCAGCCCAGAGCGTACAGGTGGTAAGGTGCAGGGGGGTATACAGTATCCCCATCGTCTTTGGAGACGACGGTCCGGGGATGAATGATCGATGTATGCCCTTCTGGCGATACTGGCGCCTTTTTGTATATCATGGCTCGCAACCATTTTGCATAATCAAGAACATTGCTAACAATAGCCCCTGTTCCAGTCGTGGGTGCATAATTCATATGTGGCTCGGCCACATAGCAGCCCTTTTCTGGAACCCACGTATAGCCTTGGACTAGCTTTGGACTAGTTAATGGACACCTTTTGACATCCTGGACAGAAAAGTACGTGTCGTTCATATTGAGTGGGCTCCAGACGCGCTTTTGCAGGAACTCGCCCAGCGATTCACCTGTGATCTGCTCCAAGACATGAGAGACTACCATAAACATGTGGTTGCAATAGTCGAATGTTGTTCGCGGTAGATATGCCAGAGGAAGGTGTCTGAGTTTCCGGACCGCTTCGCGCAACGTTTCATCCGGATATGCGCCTGTCATCGCAAATATATGACCTGGTAAGCCAGACCGATGTGACAGAGCATCTTCCAGAGTAGTGCTCATTGTGGCATTGTCGTCGGCCAAAACAAAGTCACCTCGAATTAAGGATGCTATTGGCGTATCCCATCTGAGAGGTGAGGGGGTCTCCTTTTTGTCGTCCATCACCATGGATACCGCAGCAGCAGTGAATGCTTTGGTGGTGCTGCACGTGGTGAATAGAGAATCAACAGTCATCTTTTGGTCTGGGAATTCTGCAATGCCGTAGGCCTATGTCACTCAGTACAAATTCATGTGGCCGCTTAATCATTTACGCACTTTCGCATAAGTGCTCGAGCCGTGAACCACGGAGATTGTAATGCCGGGCACCTTCCATTTCTCCAACTGCTTCTGTACTAGGGAGTCAAATTCCAGCGTAAAGGGCGAGGGAGACTGCCGTATGGTCATGATGTTACGTAGAACTGTCGGTTAGGTGGTAGTGCTTTTCTGTGCGGAGAAGAGTGGAATTTAGGTAAACGGCCCAGCATACCGCTACATAATCCGTGTAAGTATAGCGCGCACACCACCTGACTAGCCGGCATCTTTCGCTTATCTGCGGGGGAATTACATATAGTCCATAGATATGTACACACGTACCATAGGCAGGGATAGATTTGAGATAAGCTACTAGTATGGTTTGGCACGAACATAAGCACTAAAAACATTAGCTTGGCATGCACAGCCATTTCATATGAATTCTATAGTACATCTTCCTCGTCTGCTCTGCTGTGAGTAGCGTGGCACAAGGGCACGACCCTGCTCCTAGATTATGTTCTAATGGTCTATGGGATAAATCCACACCATACACCATTGCAATCAAAATACTCATACGGCCGCTCCCTCTCTCCATCGGCGACCTTGTCCCCAAACGCTCTTCAATGCACGTTTCAAATCATCTCTACGTCCGCTGTAGGACGCTTTCATGTCGCCTTGGCCGACATCAAGCTTCATCGTTTTGAAAAAAGTCGCATCAAGAGTATCAACCTGTGCATCCCATCCCGCATTCGCCCTCGTCGACCATGAAAGCTCCTTGGACACCCGTGGTTTAGCAGGTCTGGAGTTGTTCAGGCGTATGAGCAAATCATCAAGGCCGGCCCGTAGTTGTCCCTGGTCTTCCACAATTTCAGATACCAGCCCTAGTGACTTGAGATTTTCCGCCGTGGTGGAATGAGTGGAGAAAACTGCGTTGCGTATAAAAGCGCTCTTCCACTTCGAGCTAGAATTCCTGGCCTGTTTAAATGTCGCCTCGGTAAATGTCAATGTTGCTGCCCTAAGGCTAACCCTGACATCACAAGCAAGTGCTAACTCGACACCGCCACCAAAGGCGTGACCATTTATGCATGCAACTGTCGTTTTGGGTGAGCGTTTCATCAATTCCAGTAAGGCAGCAAGATGTTTTGCCTGGGGATTTCTTGAAGCACCCTGAGCAATGAATGGCATAGTCTTTCCAATTTCCACTCCCATGCAGAAGTATCCCCCGGTTGCAGTGATGATAATGTTCAAGAGGGAAGGGTCCTTGTTGCAACTTGCGATAATAGCTATAAGGTCGGCGACCATCTTCTGCGTGAATGTGTTGCCCCTTTTCGGTCGATTGAGTACAATCTTAAAATTGCCACCCGAGCGATATGTCAGTAGCCTGCCCTTGGTGTTCACTGGGGACCAAGTTGCTGCCTTGGCCGGTGTGTGGTCCGTCTGTCGCGGTGGACACACTAGTCCGTGTGTGTTCGCGAGCGCTATTCCAGCCCGACTTGCATTCTCTCTTGACAGTCTTGTGGATATCCACAGACCGGTTTCCACCAGCTTGAGCATATCAAGGCCAGTGGCAATCCCCGCATTGTGAAACATATAAACTAGGTCTTCCGTGGCAACATTGCCCTTGGCGCCCGGTGCGTAAGGGCAACCTCCCAGGCCGCTGATACTGCTATCAAACACACGAAGCCCACAGTTATATGCTTCCCAAGTGTTGGCTACAGCCTGGCCGTACGTATCGTGGAAATGGCCCGCCAGCAAATCGAGAGATACGCCATGTTCCTCCAGATACACCAAAAGGCTTCTTACTTTATCGGGGCAGCCGACACCTAGTGTGTCTCCAAGGCTAACCTCATAACATCCCATCTCGAGCAGCTCTCTCACGCAATGAAGGACTGCGGATGGCGCCGTTGGGCCGTCAAAAGGGTCGGAGAATATACATGATACGTATCTTCACAAAACGTCAGCCACGACAGTTCATGCATCCAGTCACACACATACTTACCCCCTGACAGCCAGGCCACAGCTAGTAGCCTTCTCTGCAATATTCCTCGCCCTTTCTAAGCCCTCCTCCACGGTGCAGTTGATGTTGGCCTTACTAAACCCTTCTGTAGCGCTGATAAAGACCGCAACCTCCTTAACACCGTATTCGAGTGCTATATCCAGACCCTTCATATTGGGAACTAACACTGGAAGACGCATATTAGGTTCCTTCCGCAGTGACTTAATATCTTCCATGCGCAGCACATCTCGACAATCCGATAACTGCGGAACCGCTCGAGGGGAGACTACCGACGTCAACTCGATGGACTGAAGACCCGTGCCGCGGAGTCGTCGAATTAACTCTATCTTTACTGACGTGGGCACATGGTCTTTGATATTTTGTAGGCCGTCCCGCGGTCCTACTTCCACGATACGCACGGCGCCTCTAGGGTCTTTCATTGCGGGTGAGGCATTCGGGCGCAACTAGCGAACGAATGGGGCCGTGAGTGTCGTGAAACTCCAGCACCATATCATTTCATAACAGTCCCCTCGCAAAATCAAATTCAGAAATGTTTCCCTGGGGGCGTGAAGATAATACTTATACTGGATGTCAGCATTCGGCAGTGCGGATGTTCTGGCCCGACAAAATGTCCCCGCAAGCAGGGTGGATGACGACATCCCGGGCGCCTTACCCCGTATTATCCTACTCTACCATCACGCCTCGGGGTGGCGGATCAATTGAATGTCACCTTGCGATCGCCGAGGCTCGAGGTTGCCGAACGTTCTAGTCTTTTGCCTCTTCCCACAGTTTCACGCTCTGACTGTGCTGACTCTGTCTGACCATGCGTTTGTTTTTTTTTTTGGGCAGGACTTATCATCGACTTATCAACAAATCAAATGACGTCTTATCCCCATCATTTTGTTGAATGTAACATTTGAGAATCTTTGAGTTTTAAGCATCGGGCTTCGGGGGGAAGTACCCGTGACGTGACTGCTTAGCAACAAAGGCGTGATTACTGAGTCTGGTGCGGCGCCGGGACCATTTTCGTTTCCCATAGATTTCACATTGATTGAAATAACCTTATCCTCCTTTTGAGTTCCCCGTCCGGGAAACATCATTTCACGCTTGTCCGACGGCCAACGTAGTTGATATATTTCCTTTACGCTCCAATCACGACAAGTACTAGATTTAAGCATGCTCTGGGTGACTTTATCTACTGTATCTTGCTGAAAATTCCATCACCAGGGCACTCGCACTCCTGAGTCCTACCATATCAGTAGAGCTTATTGTCATAGACCCCTACCAAGTAAGGAAACCCCACATCGACAACGAGGTGGTCCAAGATATCACCAGCGATCAGGATCTGTAGCACAATCTGTACCACGAAAGTGCACGCTCGGGTCATATGCCAACGGCTGCCATTTCTAACAAATCCGAGGCACAGCGGACGAAATAGGTCGCTGTCGATTCCGGAACATCTACTGAAGTCCAGATGAAAGAAGTTGTTAGCATGGATCCTACCCGCTAGTAAGGCAGGGGAGATGTTATAAGATACTTTATTCAAGAGGCGATCATGTCTTTTGAGTCCATGTTAGATGTATAAATAGCCAGTCGTCAGGGTATTGATGATCACATCAGCAGAAAGGTGTAAGTAATATAATGCCATCGCTGGTGTAAGATGCTCTATAAGGTTGGCTTATGTCGCGTATGCATGAATGCTGGAGCAGAGTGGGTATTACCTGATATAACGTTGACTAGTTTCAGAAATAGGTGGACTCATCTGACTGATGTTATCCGTTGTATACCATTCTTATGGGTGTAGCTGTTTGTGCTGTGTTCTTTGTGCGGCAGAGCGTCTAGTTCTTGGAAATGATCGAAGTCAAGGTTCTATAAGATAAGAAAGCAATAGTCATGAAAGGCAGTACAGACATCAGTGGGTCAAAGCCGAATAATGAGGCGAATGTGGCCGTCATGGTAGGCAGTGACGGTGAGACATACGGAGTGAGCACGATGTCCAAATATGGTGATTGCAGTCATGTGGTGTGTAAACTGGGGATGAAAAGCATCAAGAATGGAAGGACGGTGGGTCTAACAGAGTATTCATTGCGAAATGCTGAAATGCACAGCCATGGAGAGAAAGGAGGCAGGGGTAGCTACCCATTACTACATCGAGTGACTGCTGTAGGATAACTGAGGATAGAAACAGAGGTACAATGAAGATAGAAGGCAAGATACAGATTGAAGGAAAGAATAAAAAACAAAAACTCAGTCATCTCTGCCAATAATCCCCAGACAGGACTGTGAGATCATTAGCAGGTGTCCCTAGGGAAAATCCCGGGGGGTAGGGATTTTATTACTACGATCGTTCTCGCCCTTACACACTTTTTCCCCGGCCGCTGGAAAAGGGAGTAAAGTGACGGGTTCGAAGGGAGACCTCCTGGTGCAGTGGTTGTAGTTGCGTAAGGCAGGGTTAGTCGGATAGGATCTGAGGGTAGCAGAATATATCGGCTATGCAATGCTTCCTAGGACTCAACGTTAGTCCCCATACCCGGTCTATATCCCCGAGACGCAGCAAAGCCAGAGTATGCACAGATTAATGGGGTTCATCCTCTATCAGGGCCAAAGAACTGACCACTTTTTGAAATATATAGGGCACAGGGCTAGGGTTGGATCACATGGCACTATTCCCGATGGGGCGAACCTTGAGAGATGCGGCCTGAAAAGCCTCGGCTGAATGCCGAACTCCACCTTTTACTCCAGGTTTTTTGTGGAGATCTTTGTGCTGCGTAGTATCGATTCACTACTAGTGTCTCTTGGCTCAGTTGGTTATTGGGAGTTTTCTGCCGAGCTACGCCTTCGCATTGGTCATCTCGCCAAAGCTCTCCATGACAAGAAGCACCGTTGCTGGAGCCAATGCGCTAGTAACTGTCTCCAGCTAGTGCTCGAGATGTCACTGGCTACTAGCACAGCCCTCCTTTCCCATTCTGCCTATCGTGAGGTCTCTGCTAGTAAACAACCCGTATCTGTTGGTTCCTGATCCTTTGGTTCCGATTGTTCCGCGCAGTGCATATAAATACTGGTTAATTTCCCCGTCTCGGCTGTCACTCCGAAGAGGAATCGCCAAAACTCTGAGATCTGCGCATTGTTGCCTTTGGCGTATTCCGAGACAAGATGCAGTTGCAGGCTCTCGCCGGTTTCCTACTTCTCGGCTCGCCAGCGCTGGCAGCTCCGACCGCTACAAGTCCTCCAACTACGAGCTCACTGGGACGGCTGCGCGCATTGAACTACAATAACCTCGGCCCTGAGAACAATGGGACTGCAGCGGTACTCGTCTACGACGAATTGTCTCAGACAGAGGCACAAGCACGCTGTGCTGCCATTGGGGAGAACCTCTACCCACTCGAGTCTGCCCCTCAGTCTGAGCGCTCTGAGATAGACTACCAGCTAGCCTACCTCGTCTTTTCAGGAGATGTTCATCCAGACAGCCGTTTCTGGGTAGCCCCTGATGGCTCATCGAAGGAGTGTCAAGCGTATTCTCAAGGACAAAAGCGGCTGGTGTCGGCATCGTGCAGCTCCAAGCTCCCCGTCATATGCACATCTAGTGTCCCACCAACCACCGACAAAGACAGAACCGCCGTCGCCTCATCCAAGATCACCGTCAAAGCAGAGAACTACACTCTGACGGGATATCGCGACGCACGATCGTTTCGGTTCCTTGGTGTTCCTTTCGCAGATGCCCCGGTGAACGAGTTGCGCTTTGCTCCTCCAAAACCGTTCTCTGGCCCCAAGAAACGCGATGCAACCAAAGTGGCCGATAGCTGTGTCCAAGCCCTGTCAGCCTTTGGAACACTGGGGAATGGAGGCATTTCCGAAGACTGTCTTTACCTCAATGTTTTTACACCCATCTTGCCTGCGGGTTCCAACGATAACTCAACCCGCAAGCCTGTCGCCGTGTATTTCTACGGCGGTGCGTTCGTCAGTGGCAGCGCGTCTATGATTGACTACGACGGTGGAAACTTCGCCAGTCGTAACGATGTCGTGGTCGTCACGGTCAACTATCGAGTAGGAGCATTGGGTTGGTTGACAACTGGCAACCTCACAACCGGAAACTACGGTACAAGAGACCAGATCCTCGCGCTGAAATGGGTCAACAGACATATCGCAGCATTCGGTGGAGATCCATCCCAGGTCACCATCTTCGGGCAGTCCGCCGGCGGCCAGAGCGTTGTCGCACTACTCTCCTCAACCTCCGCGCGAGGTCTTTTCTCCGGAGCCATCGCTCAATCCGCACCGGTAGACTTACCCTGGTTCACGCGCGAAGTCTACGCAGACGCCATTGTACCAGAACTATCCAAGGCCGTCGGCTGCAACCAAACCACGTCCGAGAAGGAGCTCCTATCCTGCCTGCGATCCGTCCCCGAAACCAAATTCATCAGTAACACCACAGAATTCAAACAAGCACAGGCGGCTTGGACCAAGACCCTCGCCTCGGACTACCTCCACGTCAGCCAGCTCCTCGCCGCCATCGAGCCGCTGATGCCCATAGTCGACCCTCACGGTGGGGTAATCGACGACCAATTCCACAAACTCCTCGCCAGCGAACGCCTCCCCAATCGCGTCCCGACCATGTTCACAACGGTCACCGACGAAGCCTCCCTTTACGTGGCGCAATCGGTACCGGCCCTCGGCGCAAGCCAAACGGCCCTCAACACGGTGTTCAAGGCCGCCTTCCCCGCCAAACTGGCCGAATCGCTCATCAGCTCCAACGCCTTCCCTATCAACATGTCAGACCCAGACAGCACGCGCAATGTCGCCGCCGACGCTCTAACCCACAGCGAATGGAGCTGCGCACAGTCCTACCTCCTCCGCAAAGGCGGCGACCGTGTCTTCCCCCAGCTCTACGAAGTCGAGCTCACACGAGGCCACATCCAGACCAACGTCTCTGTGCCAGAGATCTGCTCCCCGAACAACAACTACAACGCCAGCTGCCACGCCTCAGACGTGCTCCCCGTCTGGGGAACCCTCAACAGCAAGACCCGCAACGTTGACCCCTACTACGATCAGGATGACATCCTGCATTCGCAGCTACTGAATGATATCTTCGGCTCATTCTTCCGCTCTCGCAACCCCAACCCGGACCAGGCCTTCTTACAGGTCCGTGGCCCGGCCTATGCGTCTACGTATGATATCTTCGTGACGAACGGGTACCGGGTGCCTGAGTATCGGCCTGAGCAGCGGAATGTCAGTTTGTTGGGCATGCCGCCTTCTTGGATCGATAATCCCGGTCTGTCGAGGAAGTGTGCCGTCTTTGAGGATTACGGGTTTACGTTTCAGAATGCCAACTTTACGGCTTAATGCTTAATACTCACATGTGGAGGACGTGGACGGTATGAGGTTAATGAGGTCGAGTAACGATTGTAGATAGATGTTAATGTAGTATACGCACTAGGAATCATATATGATTCATTAATGCACTAATGCATTCTGTTAACTGAAAAGAGGGGAGATTCTAATCTCTAGTCTGTCGTAAGTCGTAATCGTGATATCCGAAGTTCACGCTAGTCATGCTTCAAAAATGCAAAAACAGCCTCCCAGAAACAGGAACTCAATGCAATCACCGAAATAGCCTTCCCATAGTCATATCAATTCAAGGTTCCATGCGTCATCATCAATCGTAATTCGTAAAGTTGAGCCGGGCCAACTTTAGGGCCAAATCCGAGAGCTTCGGTGTCAGGATTACAAGCCCCAGTCTGCGGCGTTCAAGTAGTAGTCCGACTAGTGTTAGTCGGGTAAGCTATCGTTAGTAATACTGTCAATATTTGATAAGCTTCTACTTAATCAAATCAAACACACATCATTACTGTCGCGTTGCGATGTTCGATTTTGTACCTTTTTAGCGATCATACATGGCTGTTCTCCTGCCTCGGGGATATTCGACGTCTGCCGGTTGAACGGGCACGCCTCTCTTGGAAGGACTCTGGACAGGTGCCGCCCACCTAGGGTTCCGGGGATCGATATAGCGCGCGCGCTCGGGCGTACAGGTACTATTTCCGTTCGAGTTGGCATTAGTGGGTCGGTGGTAGCTATTACGTCGGTCGCTCATTGGCTCGAGATCTGGATGGGGATGGACGATGTAGGTATCGCCAGCACCGACGTAGCGAGAATGCATGCGGGTAAATACGGGCACTTCGCGGCCAGGTGGGAAAGTGGGCGGCGGGTCGCTGACGACGCGCTCGCGGAATCCAACGCCTGATACTCTGTGCTGGAGCGGTTCATCGTTGTATGCTTTGGAGGTACGTATTTTTCGCGCCCCATCAGAGTCGTATAATCTTCCTGGATTGGAGTGATATGTATCGGGGTGTGCGGGGTATTTATGGGGATCGGGAGATAAATCCTTTCGAGGTCGGCGGGCGTATGCATCGTGCGAGTGGCGACGCGTATGGGACACTCGCGGCGGTGATAGATTGCGATGGTAGCTGTATCGATCTGACCTCGGGGGCTCTGGTACTGCTGCTCCCGAATCTTCGGAAGATGCATCTGATCCTCCATACCCTGGTACTGTTCCTGGACTCACAGATCGCCCGTAAGCCTGTTGGCGCTCGCGCGTCCGCGACTTGGTGGAGTCTTTCGCCCACATCGGTGGAGATGATGGTCGAGATGAATACCCGGTGTTGAAGGTTTCAGATTGTTGCGGAAAGTATGTAGATTGTACCCTGCGAGTAGTGGCAGGGGGTTTTTCGTCGCTTCGTCGATGACGGTGTTTATGGGGGTTTCGACGCTCACTTGTGGAAGTAGGCTCTTGACGGTGAGGAGCAGTTCGACGCTGACTCCGAGATGGTTCATCTTCTTTATGGGTCGGTACATCCTTCTGGCTGAAGTATGAATAGTAAGGAGCGAAATTTGGAGGGGAGGAACGCAGGATATTCTTCTTCCAGTAGTCAAGCTCAAACCGTCGGCTGACCTCTTCATGCCACTGTATCATCTCCGGATCGGGATCCGCTGGGAAAGCTCCTCTAGGGATCATCTTGGGGAAAATTCCACCATTGGGAGTCTCAATGTCCCATAGATCGACCGCATTCTGTAACCACCTCGAGTGCTCATCGGGGTCGAGAAGAAGCTGAATTGTTTGCCATCGGACAAAGCCATTGGGCTGTAGAGCGGGGATCGAGGGTGGTTTGTAGGGATCATTGGTAGGCTGAATGCTGTGGAAGCATCCTAGGCGCTGGTATATGAACGAAAGAGCGGACGGTCTCGTTTCTAGGAATAGGACGTCGTAATTGCCGCCAACCTTTCGGTAAAACGCTGCCAGTCGATCGGGAGTCAGGTCCGTTGTCGCGAACTCGTCGAAGGAGGTCTGGACAGAGTTCAGCATTTGAGGCATTGTGCCACCTTCCGCGAACGCGAGGAACTCTCTTTTTCCACTTACCATTACCTGCGCAATCCCCAGGCACAGTTGTTCGAGTAACGGGGTGGGGCTCTTGTCGGCGTTAATCAACACTCCCCAAAAATCAGCGCCCTCATTGTGGATGGAGGACATGGCCGGGCAAGAGTCTGGGCCGCGGCGAAGACATTTGAAAACAGCGACCGCGATCGCTGCATTAATGAAGCCGGAATGACAAGACGAATGAAGCTGGAAAGGTGGGCAGAGTAATACTGGAGCGATCGATAAGTGTATCCAGTCATGGACAGTAACAGGCCACACTCGGCGGTTAGGCACCCATCGTCATCGCTCCACTGTGGGGGAGCCCAAATGATGATGCTGTTTGTTGGCAGGCGGTCAGCCCGATCCGCCTCATTTACGAGGGAAAGGCGAATCAGGAGGTGGACGGAAATGGAACCTGAGGGATGGAAGGTTGCAAAGCTGCAGCAGTTTACCTGCAGGAAACCCTTTTGGTCCCATTTCGTGGCAGGGATCTCGCCCAGAGTGCCTGGGTGCCTGAGCAGGTGAGCAAACAACACCCCGCATGTGCCTGAGGAGTACGGCCAACTAAGCCACCAGTCAGGTGCACAGGATGCTCTCCAGCACGCACTTTTTGCTCGAGTTAAAAAAAAAGAAAAATCCTAAGGAGAAACTTTGGTTTCTGAATAGGATTAATATCGGATAATTCTAGAGTTGTAGTGATTTACCCTCTTGAGCATTATCTCGTAGCTGCAAGTCTAGCAATTAGGCCGTGAACAACAGGATATATATCTTGTGTTGCTATTGTATACTTCTGACCCTTCATGCCCCTTGCTCTCTCTTACAGCTTTATTACACCCAGTTCTTTGTGTAAAAAAGGAAGTTTCATATGTAGTAGCTCTGTCTAGTGTTCATTTTTTTTTTTTCTTTTTTCATTCTACCTTTTTTCTATTTTCCGTTTTCCTCTTTGTGTTTGCTATGTTGAATTTCACCCTTTCAGTTGTAATACCACGGCTCCCAGTTGACACCCCGTGGCAATGATAAGATATGCTATGTGCACTATTGTCTCCTGCCTGATCAGGAGAGCATTCTTCGTTTAAAAATAAATTACATAGGTGATATTTCCCGCATTCAAGAAACTTTGAGCTTGATTCCATGACTCGAGTTTTCGGAATTGACAAGGAAGGACGGGAACATCTTCCCGCCATAGTTCAATGAAAAATGCAAAATAGTCCCATGAATGTTGACTATCCTGAGATGACCCGAACCAGTTGCACGTGGTAAAGGGGGAAGAAGACTTGGCATGTAAGTGTGTTGTGAAGGCCTACTTACGAGTTACTCCCTTCCTTAGAATATCCATGTTGATCGATGAGGCGCATTTCTTGAGATTTCGAATACACAACAATCTCTAAACTGTACTATAATACCTCGTGCAGATCAATCCTCGGAGCGTCGGTAACAACTTGAGTTCAATCGCTTGAGCTTTAATTGAAGGGGTTTTCAACCACCCGTCCGAGAAGCTTCTATATTAATTAACGCCTTCTAGTCTATTTTGTATGGGACGGTGAAGTGATCTACCTCAGAGTTGACTATCATGTCACCGAGAAACCTCGCTAAAATCCGAGCTTGCTGGAACTAGTTCCAGACCACCCCATCGAGTTGTATGGCATAGACAAACAACGGGATGCTTGTTGAAGCCGGAGAGTTGTGATTGGTTCATGTGCTGCCGATCTGAGATTCCACAGCGGGCCTCAGGCCGTCCTGTCATTCCAGTGGGCCTGCGTCTGGAATGCGAAGCCCCAATCTGCTACATTCAATCCGATGGAAGAATGAATAAATATGGCTGAGGGCACAACACTGTTGCTGGGGCGTGTGCGCCCCTTGTCTCCTCTTCAGTTCTCCGTTTCTTTGTCTGGGTGCTCCTCCTCGAGTCTCATTACCTTCCGGGAGACAGCTTGATATGCCTCTACTACTTGCAGATTAATTGAACAAAGACTCGGTTTTTATCCTGTCAAGCCCTTTGTTGAGACTATTCCAGTTTCTACTCTTAATTATTCTCCCTTACTGAGAAAGAACGGGGAGAAAGAGTTGGTGACACAAGCCACCCGTACCAAAAGAAATTCACTACACGCGAGAATCACGTCGATCAACTTGATATTTACCACAAGACCCCCCATATCACCCAAGAACTACATCTCTCGAGTACACCAACACATCCTATTTCAAGGGCCGATTGTAAGCGGTCCTTATGTCTTCCAACGTGTAAACATTTAACCCACGGAATGGCTCTTGTTCGAGACCCAGCGTTTTGGAGGCGCTTCTCGCGCGCCATCCATCTTGATGAGGAAGCAAAAGCTTCAAAGACGGAAAATAAGAGCGGTGTCATCTACTCGTAAGGCCGACTGACCCTATGTCCAGGCTTTTTGCTTGGGACAACGATGTCTAGGTTTCCAGATTATGTTCACTAACAGCTGAACCTAGGGATGACTGGATTCTGAAGCAACGCAAGAAACGACGCCGATGGATCTGTTGTGGCTTCTTGATACTTGCAACGTTTGCTATAGTGGTTGCTGGTGTGGTGGTGGTCTTTTGGTGGCTCCATTCTCACAACTGGTTGCGCAAGTCATAACATGCCAGGAGGACCGACACTGGCGGTATATCAATTTGAATTTGTGTCACGATTGCCTGGCGCATGGCCGCTAATACGGGTCCTGGTTCTATGTGGATACGCGGGCGTCGTCTACAACGGGCAACCCACGATAACTTGACATGGCGATACTGCAGACCCACGCGATAAGGAAGCGGCATAGACTATCATTCATTTCGCCGACATCTTGCAAACCACCAATCTTTAATCGAGGTTTGAGTTATCATTGAGCAGGTCTCATCGGCGGTTTTTTGAATTTGAAGGCGTTGAAGGTTCAGACTTAATAGGAAATACCCAGGATGTTTCGGTTCCATGATGTCACAAATGCTTCGCCTTAACCTGTTTTCCTTTCTCACTGAACATGTATGACCTAGCTGGATTTAATATATTTTACCATGATGCGATGTCTGTATGCGCTTTCGCTCGCCTTGCTGCCTATATGGTCGGGCATCACTTCGACATAGCTTTAATCGAGGAGTGGATGAATAGTGTGGGTTTAGCCAATCAGCGGTCATGTTACGGATCATACTTATTCTGTGATGGAGAGATAAGCAGAGTACCTACATACAACTGCACAGTAGTACTAGTAGTAGTATATAGGTTAGAGTACAAAGCGCTCGTCTCGCAGTGTCCGCATGGACTTGCCTGAAAGGGTTGACTCGATATCCGGCAGTCGGCACAATATCAGTCACGTGAGACTTTGCTTCTGACGCTCACGTCCTGTCTATCCCTGCTTTTGCAGCCATATCAACTGTGAATAATGCGATCATGGAGCACATCATGCATAGCAGACCTAAGAGATAAGTATCGTATCTACAAAGTGCTGTATGGGAGGTAAGTCGTGGCTTTAAGGACCTTGAAAGTGCCTTAACAGCTCACATCTCCGGCAGCGCTTATCAGCGGGTCCTATCGTAGTTCTCTCCGCATGTCGTTTCCCCCCGCAATAAATAGAGCTCCAATTCCGCTTCGTGTTGCATTCCCCTGATTTCCCAAGGTATTCTCTTCCCCTGCAGGACTCTCCTCAGGCAAGCCTACCATTCATGATGCTTCCGCCGTTTGACTATTTTACATATCGTAGTGTTCGGTAAGTCTTCACTGTCTATTCCGCTCCACTCCCCTACGGAGCTATAGTGTATAGCTACCTATTCGGCGATGAAGAACCAATTAACTAGTCCGCAGGGATTACAAGAGAAGAGAACGGGCTGCCCGTTTCGCATCTCTCCCTGCAGCATACCATGCCCCTTTCACAACCTTTGATAAGGCCGTCATCAACAAACCAATTGAAGAGCTGGTCCAAGAGGTCCAATCTTCCTCGCTTTCGGCCGCCGACGTACTCCAGACTTACGGCAAGGTAGCCGTCAAGGCCCATGAAAAGACCAACTGTGTAACAGAGCTCCTTCTCCCCGAAGCCGAGTCATGGCTACAGTCAGAAGTCAATCTCAAGGGCCCGTTGGCAGGTGTACCTATTTCCTTGAAAGATTCGGTGCAAGTCAAGGGTTTCGATATCAGTCTCGGTTACACACGGCTGGCTAAAAAGCCATACAGCGAAGATGGCCCTATGGCGAAGCTGTTGAAGGACGCTGGTTAGTGTTGCACACCTTGTATACGGACAGACATCTGCTTACCTCTTCTAGGTGCTGTACCGTATGTAAAGACGGCACTGCCAGTGACCCTTTTGTCCTTCGAGTCCGCAAATGCGCTATGGGGCCACTGCCGTAACCCTCATGTCCCAGAATACTCCCCTGGAGGCTCGACTGGTGGTGAAGGCGCAATACTCGCCCTGGGTGGCCGTATCGGCATTGGCTCAGACGTCGCAGGCTCTGTTCGTGTCCCCGCTGCCTGGAGCGGTATCTACTCCCTGCGCTGCAGTACTGGTCGCTGGCCCAAGGTGGGAGTCAACACCAGCATGGCCGGCCAAGAAGGCGTTCCAAGTGTTTTCAGTCCTATGGCTCGTACCTTGAATGACCTCACCTACTTCACCAAGGCCATCATTAGTATGAAGCCCTGGAAGTACGACTATACCGTTCATCCCATTTCCTGGCGCGATGAAGAGGAATCTGAAGCCAAGAGCAAGAGCTTGCGTATTGGACTGATGACCAACGATGGTGAGAACGCCTAACCCCTCGCTGAATAACTCTCTCTCTCTAACTCTCTACAGGAGTCGTGCCCCCAACCCCAGCAATTGAACGCGCTTTGTCTACCACCGTCGCTGCTCTCACCGCAGCCGGCCACACCGTCTCTGAGATCACAACCCCAGCAACCGCCGACCCCTTCACAGGTCTCCACCTCGCTTCTCAGCTCCTCAACACAGACGGATGCGTTACATTCAACTCCCACCGATACAACTTCGAGCCCTCAGACCCAGGCGCCGACCAACTCACCCGCATCTGCAACCTTCCCCGTCCCCTCCGCTACCTGTACTACCTGTACGTCCGGTACATCAGACGGGACTTCAAATGGGCCAGCCTGATCCGCACATTCTCTCCCAAGTCTTCCGCCGAAACCTGGAAGCTAGTGGCCAAGCGCGAGTCGTTCCGCGCTACCTGGCACGCCTGGTGGGATGCCGAGCCCCAACAGTACGACTTCATCCTCTGCCCCGTCAACGCCACCCCGGCCCTCCCGCACAAGGCCATGCGCGACGCCGTCTCCTCCTGCGGGTACACCTTCCTATGGAATCTCCTCGACTACACGGCCGGTGTGCTTCCTGTCTCCCATGTCGACGCCAAGCGGGACGCGCTCACCGCGCCCTACAAGAAGATCCTCAAGGGCCTGGGCGCCAACAATGCCATCGCACAGGCGCCTGGAAGCACTACGACGCAGCGAAGATGGCCGGACTCCCCACAGCGGTGCAAGTTGTCGGTAGAAGATGGCAAGAGGAGAAGGTGCTCGGATACATGGAGGCAGTGGAGAAGGCGCTGGAACAGTACCGGGATCCGGCGACCGGGGAGAGTGGCAAGTATACTTTGATTGAACTTGACTAATTAAGTTTGATGAGGTTACATTGAATGGTCCTAGGAATTTCTAGTCAAGCTTTCAGGTTTGACAGTTTCGGTTGTACCGAGTGTTTCCATGCTTTTTGGTCGCCTATCGCTTATCAGATATCTAATGGTGGTGACATCATTTTCTCGGAAGATAGAACATAATTAGGAAAGAGTCGAGCGGGTGTTGCACAATACATGCGAAACTTTATTGATGTTTCCATTGCGTATCAATTATTGGGTGGGCATCGCAATTCCATGGGTGGCTTTCTTATCAACCATAGATACTTGGCAGACACGTACCAATACTCTATCTCTCGTGAATCAACTACCTTGGCATAACTACTTTAATTATGTGCTTTTCTCTGTCTTTCTCAAATGAATCCTGATCATAACCGTTATGGTTTCAGTCAAGTGGTCGGCATGGTTCGCAAAGGCAGAGAGAGAAGGTTTCTCGTGTTCAGGACACACCGCTTCGCCTCCTCGAAGCCATGCTTCCCTGCGAATAAACAGGATGTCCTGTGGGAACTGAGGGTTAACAAACAGCTCCATATGGAGCATATTATAGGCCGACTTTCTGCTTCTCGTGGTCCCGATAGACACCTGCGCACCGCCGGTGATTGACGCACGAATATGTACAAAGAGGCAACGTACCTGTCAACGTGTTCGGGATTTGAAACTCATCGAGTCCTTCTCCGTACGAGATGTGAGTGGAGCCGCGCGTGCTTGTAGCTAAGGGAATGTTCCAGCAGGGGTGGGAGCAAGGTACATCTTACCAATGTCAGGAAATGTGGGTCATACAATGTCAGCTCTGTAGCGGAGAGTTAAAGTGAGATGACCACCCGCCCAATCTCCGCTCAGCGCGACCCGCCATGCAAGGGTACTGAAGGTGCAGACCATCTATTAGTAGCTGGCAGACGTGATGGCGTCCTGTAAGGATGCTGGGGAGCGTCTGCTAGTATTCCAGGCCCGTCGGTGGTCTGATGACGTGCTAGTAAGTAAAGTGATTGTCAGCAATTAGAGTATGCTGCTGATTCTCTATGCTCCGCCGTGGAGATGGGGGATGGTTAAGCAGCGAAAGTCGAATTTCCGAGTTATCGGTTTCGTATCGGGTGAGATACCGGGCCCTACCCATAATTGTCGGGGTAAATTTCGTCATCGCGCGCGAATCTGGTAGCTGGCTTGGTTAGTTGGGTCCTAACGGTCTGGCTCCGCGCGTGGCTGCAGGGGAGGCGCCTCGTGTTGTCAACTAAATGGTATTGACATGCGCAAAAGAATCCTTAGAACCATGTTGTCGAAAACTTCACGAGCAGACCAATAGCCATCCTGTCGTAACCGTGGATGTTGGTAGTACAGCGTTGAGGGCGGCAGGGGCAGGATATGGTCGACTACGGTGAAACAGTGGTTGGTGAGCGGTATTATGCGAATAGCGGTTAGGATAGGGATAGAGTGAGAAACCACCGACCAAGCCACATGAACCGGCAGGAGGTATGTTGATCATTTTACGATATGGATTCTTGAAATGGTGGTGTGTAATTCTAGCTTTCCCCGTTGGATAGCCTCAATTCAAAGCCATTCGGTGCCAGTGTCGTCACAATGATTGTGGCAGCCGATCATATGCAGTTCGAATCAATATCTGAGGATCACACTGCTTTTTGTGAGATGTCACCTTGGCCGCTTGCATGGTGTAGGTGGTCCCCGCAAATTATATCCAGGCACGCCTATTGCTTGGATTCCACTAGTCAGTCAGCAATCGATGGGGGCGCAAGGGATGATCATCCCCCGGGAAAGCAAGACAATCAAATAGTTCAAGTATAGGAGTAAATTTAGAAAAAGAAATTAAAAATGTGAGGGATTCTATTCAAGGGGGTTGAAAAGAAAAGAAAAGAAGAGGAAAGAAAGGAAAATGGAAGATAAAAAAATCATAATAATAATAAGAAGAAGAAGAAGAATAAATAGCCAAAATCAAATTAGGAAAAGGCGTGCCAAGTGCAAAGACGACGGACTTTTTGTCGATCCACCATGAGACTGAGAGGAGAAGAGCTAGAACGAGAATGAGTATTGGCAAAATGGGCCGAACCACAAAGCTCTTGTCAGACCAAAGTTAAATTGACTTCCTGTCATGATCACTGCTGTCGTTGACCCAGTTGACCCATGAGAGAGGGAACCAAGGAAAGCAAGGAAGAGAAGAAAGGAAGGGAAAAAAGGGTTCTTCAACTCAGAACCCACCGACACACACCACTGACGAAGATCCGGTGCGAGTCACGGGGGGGAGCCAGCCCCGACACAGGCGCCACTTTCTTCATGCGTCGATCTGATCTCTCTTTTTCCCTTCCCTTCTCCGACTTGGCCTTTTTTACTTCCTCCCCACTATAATAACTACGACGGATCTGCTAGTTCGTTGGCTAGTCAATAAATTGTTCCAAATCCCGTTCGCAGCCTTTGTCTTCCCCCACGAAATTTAATCCCCTCGTTCCTCTCTAACTTGCCTTCTCGTGGGCCGTACTATCTATCTTTCTTTGACCCTCTTCGAACTAATGGCGACCATGTCGCCCTTGATCAAGGCCGCTTAACCGCGCGTTCCCCTTGTCCTAACTACGCCATTGGTCTCTCATTCCTCATCCCACCGGCCACAACTTGAACTGAACGGTCAATATACTGCCTCACACGCTCACTGAAAGTAGTAGTGGGCACCTGGCGCGCCGTGCAGCTGGTCGGCAGCAGAATGCTGGTTTTGACGCCTAAATTACACACCGAATCTAGTTCATATATGTGATGGGACTGTGTCCGATTAAACGGTGGAAATGCCTCCAAGCAAAGGCGCCGCTGGGCGCAAAAAGGACGCCATTCATTTCGTCAATGCTCGGCCGTCCTCGGAGGGAGAACGATTAAAGATACAGCGTTTGGTTAGGGCCCATGTAGGCAAATGGATTTCCGATCAGACCAAAGATCGCTCCATAGAATCTGAAGCGAATTCCAGCCGTGATGTCCCTCGGGAGAATGCCCGGCGCACTGTTGATCTCGATGGAGATGAGACGATAAACTTATATCCCCCTTCGCTATCCTGCCGATCCTCAGTTTCATCCTGTTCACCTGAATCGGTTTCTTCGAACAACAGTCTAACGGTTATACAAACCGCCCCTACCAGTGCCTGGGACACACAGCAGACAATGTCCATTGTCCCCGCTTCTCAGTTATATCTTGACAGCACGGAACATCAGTACGACAACGAATATGAGTATGATTATGGCCACGATTCGCAGGGGTCAAGTCCAGAAGTTTCTAGCCCCCCTGGCCCTATCGAGCATATTGAGACCATCGGCGCTAATTTCATTGATCCTTTTATGACCTACCCCTGGCGTCATTCTCCAGAAATCGCCAACGCATGCCAGGCATATTGTAAGTAAGAGATGAAGCAAGCATCACCGAAGAACCCTTCTAGAGACTGGAGAAACAATTGTTAACTGGTATCTGTAGGTACGTCCGTTCTATGGCCTACCCTTACTCCCGGGGCCAGTAGGTCGGAAGTCTCGGCCTTGAATTGGTTTCCCTTGATGATGTCTGAGCCGACTCTAATGACAGCCATCACGTTTGGGTCACTCTCGCACCAACGGGTGCAGTGGGTGAATCGGTGGATCCCGGACGGCGCATTTCGGGAGCGAGAGCAGCAGCTTCTAAGAGTCTGCGAAATGGAGGCCATCGAGCTAATCAATCAGGAAATGAAAAAGCCAGGCCGAGCAATCAGTAACGCGGTCATTCTGAGTGTAATATGCATGGCACATAACGCAACAGATATTAGTGAAGAACGACAGTTTCGGCACATTCCGTTCACGGCACCCATGCGGCGGTTGCAATGGATCGATGTCTATGGTAGTTTGCGACCAAACCTGGTACATGTCCAAGGTTTGATCTCAATGATTAACCTACGGGGTGGCCTTGAAGCAATTGACCTACCCGGGTTGGCCCCCGTAGTGTCTCTGTACGTCACTCCATGTGATTTGGAGACCGGTTCTAAGCTGACGGTTCATCTTAGGTCGGATATCGTGACCTCAAGTGCATATCATACGCCTCCAGTCTTTCCTTTCTTTCCGCTTCGACCGGACCGGAAGAAGGTTCCATTGCGAGACATGCTCGGGTATACGATGGCCGATGTAGACCACCATTACGGCCGACTCCGACAGATCGGCTTGACCACAGAGATGATGGAGGTCTTCCACGCCATGGACCTTTACATGAGTATTGTGGATGCTTACCTCAAGGGAAACCAAATCAGAACGGACTACTCTTTGCTTGCCGACCAGCGTAATTTAGTCCAATACACGTTATTATCTCTCCCAGCTGCCAGTCAACTTCCTGGCTTCAGTGGCTATCATCAACGCCATGAGATTATCTACGAAGCCTGCCATCTCGCGGGCTGTATATATGGTTCTGGAGTGGTCTTCCCCCTACCGCCACAAAGTACCCCGCTGGCTAAACTTTCTGGTCTTCTCAAGGGTGTCCTCGAGGTTTCCGACTGCCTGACTGTCTGGGACCAGCCGCAAGCCCGTGTTACCCTTTTATGGGTTTTGACCCTAGGTGGCATCGCGGCTGAGGGCACCGGAGACCGAGACTGGTATGTGGCCACGCTTATGCAAACAGCACGGTGTAGTCATATCACCTGCTGGGCCGACCTTCGGGCAATCGTCGTGCTGCTACCCTGGTACGACGCAGCCTGTGACGATGCGGGCAACAACCTCTGGCTGGAAATCGAGAGACTGTCTACTCGTTCATCGAACTCAAATTGAACGTGTCTGATACCCATTATGTAGTACTGTTCTAGGCAAATAGTGCATTTAGATTTGGGGGTGTTATCGGCTAGCGTTGCCCCTTGGTTTGCTTCATCATACATTACGTCATCCATCCTCTCCCCTGATTTTCTCATTTTTTACACATCCCAAAAGTTAAGGCGGGCTATGATTTATGACAATTACGAGGATCTCGGGAGGAGTACTGGTTTTTCGAGGAGTTGGGTTAGAGATCAATGCTTTGTTCACCCGGAATATCATCGATCTTGTATAATACGTGTGGACTAGATATATCTAATTATGTTAATATCGCTTTTGGATACGCACACACCATAGCATTACAGTTATCTTGTTAATTTGATCAAACGAATGCAGTACATACAGAAGCACAACAATGACCGCTTATCCGTTCTCGCAGGTCACACATAGTATATATCTCTACCGCACAAAGCCAGATATCAAGTTACGCTACGCTACAATCAATGAATGCTACGATGGACCTGAAATGCCGTATGAGGGCGACTCCGCATGCCGCGCCACGTTCGATGGAGGCCGATACAACAAGGGTTCCCGCTCCCAGTCCCTAGTCGCGATACCATCATGGTCATCGGGAACATGGACGTCCCCATTCTCCAAGGCTCCTAGCTCTGGCTTCGTGGTGTAAATAGTCCCTGCTTTCCACCAAACGAAAATAACCAATCCGATGCCGACCAAACAAGTCACGAGGGTGAGGATAGCATTTACGGGAATCGGGTTGCGGTGAAATACCTTGAAGGTGAGGGCGTCAAGACCAGCTTGTGCGAAATTGCCCAATCCCGATAGACAAATGATGAGTCCATAGACCTTACCGAATGTCTGGAAGCCGAATACCTTGGCTGCGTAGTCCGAAACAGCGGTGTAGTAGAACGGGCGATAGATGACGAAGATGGCGATGTTCGTGTATCCGGCTTCAATGCTGTGGGGAATGCAACCGAGAACACCGATCACGGTTGCGGTTGATACAAGCACGAGGAGGACGAAGGGGGTACTTGCATTGTCGAGGATAGCGCCAATGAACGGCACGGAAACGAGACCGCCAAGGGGAAGAAAGAAATCAAATAGTTCGTTGATCTGGCGGGCTAGTTTGGGCGACCCGAACAGGTATTCGTACTGCTGACGCATTGACGCCACGAAATAGTTGATTCGGAGCATTTGGAGGACAGTGAAAAGGGTGATGAGGACGAACCATGGGGATTGAACTTGTTGCAGTGCCGAGAAGCCGTGCATTGCGCCCCAGACACCGCCGGTGGTGTTCTGGGGCGTTGTTGCTGGTGGGGTATCTGGATCACCTCTGTTGGCGCTCAGTACCGGTTCTTCGTTTCTCGAGACGTGGTCAGGTCCTGTCTCTGTTAGGAGATCCTGGATCTTATTGACGATATCTTGGCGCTGGACGCGACGGTCATTTCGTTGCCGTTCGCCTTCATTCCTATCTGAGATATCATCGTCCACTCTGTCATTCGCTTCGGCGGAGATCTCGGCTTCTGCTTGCTGGACTAGCTCCCCAGCGGTTTTATAAGACGTTGCTGGCATGATGGTAAGCTGTGCGGCTAGTATGAGCAATGGAACAATGAGATAAGCTAGGAAGAATTTCCCGGTTGTGAACCGGCCGTTTGTGTTCTCGTTAACCAGGCGGAAGACTAAGAACAGTGCGCTGGATGCATCGAATGCGCCTGTGAGCATGGATAGGATCAACCCCGAGCGGGTAGGAAATGTGTTCGAAAGATGGAAGGATGAGATGAATATGAAGGGGCCGCCCAAAGATAAAAAAAGATACCCTGGGATGTACCCGTCGAAACCGATGCTGCCCGAAAGGCCAAAAAGTGCGGCACCAAGAGAAAGGAAACCGCTTCCAATGATACCACACACGCGCGGGCCGTAAGTGTCTAGAATAGTTCCGACTGGAAGGGCAGATACATTGGTCGCCACAGCGGCTATGGTAAACATCAGGTTGAGGCTAAGCGTAGTGTGAGTTGTGACTCGAGCAGAACAAGCTGCCGAAGTACTTACCGAAGTTCCTGTGAGTAGCACACATCTTGGCGTTCACTTAGCTCTACCTTTGAGCACATACTGTGGTAAACGCCTTCTCGAATTAACACTGGCTTCAGTGCCGCGAAACCAAAGACAACGCCCGCAGCGAGGAAACAGTAGATTACTGCAGTACAGACCTGCACTTTATGAAAGATCAGCATTAATTAGAGGTAAAGGGCGGAGATAACGCCTACAAATCCGTTTTGCCCGACCAACTTCAAACGCGCCCGTTGTGTCTAGTAACGACGCTTCCTGCTGTTTCACAAAACCGTTTTGTGTCACCCTGCCTTCTCCCTCTATGTGACCAGGTCGGGGTGTCTGAGAAGGTACTCTTAGGAGAGAGGTACGCTCGTCTCCTGCATCCTCTACTGATGCCTCATTCCAGCCTGGTCCAGCATAAGGATTGAAATTCAGGCGCTGCCTGGAGACCGGAAAGCTGAATGTCGAAGGGAACGACGACGATAGCGACTCTTCCGGAAGTTCTTGATATGCTGCATCATCTTCTGAATCAGGTATTGATGATTGGTCTTGGCGACGGATTGAGGCTGGATTATGTTCCCATGACTCCAAATAGGAGACTCGAGGCAGGGACATACTAGGTACACTCGATCTAAACTCAGAAAGGATGGCAGCGAGGACTTCGGTCAGGGAATACTTTGCCTGACTTCTCTTTTTCGGAGCGGTATTACAACTAGGTCAAATGCTAGATCAGGTAGGGAATGGTGCTCCTTGCAGCATCCAAGTCGTTATACGAGTAAGCCAGAGAAATAAAAACTAAGCACTGTTAAAGTTGGCTGAAACAATAGATCTGATAGGATAAAATAAGATAGGTCAAAAGTACTACTCGAAAGGAGTGAAGGATCACGACACAGCGTATTAAGGGGCTCAATGGTGTCCAGAGCAGGAAAGATGGAAGCTGTTGGTAAGAGGAGGGTGGTCATGATGATGATCATATCGGTGATGATGATCTTCAGCGTGACCTTCTTCTTTGGTACTAGCCCCAATAACTCGAAACCGGATCTATGAGATCAGCACATAATCCCGTGCTGCCCACGTGATGAGTATGTACTACGGAGTAGGGCTTTGCCGTGCCAAGAAATGGCAACTTTACCCTCCAACTGCTTCTTGGCACCACACAGTGCACACTGCACACATGGCCGATTACCACGCCGGTGGGCCCCTTAGGATCCTCCGGTACTCATCTTTATTCGAAGAGCCCTGCCACAATCGGCAGGGTCATGCCGAACAGAGTATGATTCGCCCGGGGGCTTCAGCCTGGTACCAACCTTAGGACCTTACACTACTCATACTATTCCCAAACAATACATCAAAGCCGACACCAAATGGACGGGAAACGAAAAGGGCACTAACTCACCGGTGAGCCATCATTCCCTACCTGACTCGCACAGTCCCTAGTGTGTCGGTTTAGTCTGATGGAATAAGGGCTGGACCATGATATCCTCATGGTGAGCATCCAACAATTAGCCCATGTGGCAGCAGCAAGCAATTTCCTGTACAAACATCGCCGAGCGTTAATTTTCCTTGTCCAGGAAGGAGCAGCAACTCATATCAGCATCGGTACGGGAAATGTTTCTGATAAAGTTCACCTGTCTCGTAATAGCTATGAGGTTTGGAGCTAACGCACAACGTAGCATACCCCATCAATGGCGTACGAACGATGAACATGTCTAGTGGTCCCCTGAATTTCATACATTACAATAGGACATTGGGAATGACTGCATTGTGCGAGTCCAAGAAAACCGGCGAATCTACGCCGGCTTATTGGCTGCAGATCGTAAAAGTTCGAACCCACCGATGTTAATCTATGTGGAGGATGAGCCAGTGGTCGAACAGCGAATTACGAACCTTCAGGGTTCAGCCCATGAGGTTGCCATGGCTCAACGCCGCCACA